>NW_008690726.1:77650-104123 GCF_000695815.1 Acanthisitta chloris | reverse complement strand
GGCATCATTTTTAACTGTGGAGGTCAGTGCTGATGCTGTTTGGTTTGCAAAAAAAGTTATCAAAAATGACTTTACACATCCATTAATGGAAAACTGTGGTTAACACTTTCAGGTTATCATCAGACACTTCTTTATGAGTGGATATTAGTCAATTGTTTATACACTGCATGTAGCTCATTCTGGTCCCTGCGATTCCCCAACCAGAAAGAAGTGTTCTCTTAACTGTATCTCTCTGAAAGCATCACAGTGTTTGCTGAAGTACTTGCTGTCAGATAGAATGTGATGATAACTGTAAAGGATTTTCACATGAGAGTGTTCTTACAAATCTGAGTTAAATCAAACTCAAGGATATTGTGAGGTTTTCATCTCTGGCATTTGGTAGACGCTTAATTTTAGATTTTGTTTATATCAAGCACGTACTTTTTTAGTCTCTGCACTTACATTTGAAAGGAGTAACACCACAGCCATTTTTTCCCACAGTTAAAAGAAGAGTAGCTGCTGCATATCTGGAGTACTTGTAACTTTACAATGATAATTGATTTTCAGTAAGGGAAGGGCTGTTGGAGCAGTAGGCAGGGTGCCATATATATTGTTACATGTACTAAGCATTAAAACAACTTAGGTTTATGGAACTAAAGTGTATAGAGCTTAACACTAATCCAAATTGCAGCCTTGTTGGCTAAATACCTGTCTTGACAGTGCTTTAAAGAGATGCTAGCAGAGGGCTGGTGTGACTTAGAGGATTAGGTGAAAATGTGAACTTAATATTGTCTTGTGGTAACTTTCTTTTTCCTGGTTTTATAAGTAGAACAGTAGTCAAAACTTGTATCTGAGTTTAATTTTAGTTGGAAGAGCTTAGAGGAGACCCTTTAGTTAAATGCAAATGGTTAAGTACTCCGTGGCAGCTAACTTCTATGCTTCATACAGGTTGAATATGTGGATGAACCTGAAATGGAGATGAAGTGCTTTACAAGACAGGAACCAATCTCCCCTGCCTGCACTTGTGGGTGAACTGGTTCCATGTCGGTCGTAGCTGGGACTCTCCGATGCGTGATCCATGCTGTGTTGAAAGGCTGGATTACCTCCTGGATTTCCGGTTAGATAGATCTTGACAGCTCAGCTATGCTGATGGCCCTAAAGCTGAGTCAATACTTGTTTCTCTATCTACTGATCATATCCTGACAGGGTATCTATCACTCACAGGTGAATTTTTTCCCATGTTCCTTACCTAAAGAGGTCTAGTAATGTGCTTTCAGGTTTTATTGTTTCCTTAGGGTTATGGTTTCAATGCCAGTTGCAATAAAGAAACACTGGTTACAAACCAGTACCATTGGTTACAAACCAGTAACTTTGTGAACTGAAGGTAGGTAGTCTAGGCTTTCAATCCAGTCATGGACCTGCTGTTGTCCTCTGTTGCCACTATTAGCACTTTCCCTTATATGTAGCAATATTTTGTTAATTTCTATTGGGCGTTGCTGTTCAGAAATGTTGAAAAGACCAAAGGCTGTGGTAAGAAAAACAGCTAATGCCTTCCCCTCCTGGAAGTGATCATTGACTTTTGGCAATGAGTGGTTATGACCATAAGCATTTTTACTTGTGAATATTAAAAGTATATAAAAAAAGTTGTTTGCTTTTTGGTTTTTTGCTTTTTTTTAAGCTTTACCACTAGAGTTCACCAAAAGCTTTCTGAAAAATTATATCAGTATCAAGTAGTTGAGTGTTTAGTGTGCCAGAGTGGAGTGGGTTATATGACTTGTAGGAACTTGATATGCTGTTTTTTGAAATTTGTTTTTGAAAGCAAAGAAAAGGTAAATTAGAGAACATGTGCTAAATGAAAACAGCTGTAAAAGATGGTGAAGTCATAAGATACAAATATACAAAGAAAGATAGTGATCATGAGAGATAGCAGATTAAGCTTCAGCCATCAACATGGTAAAACAGGAGTTTGCATAAAGATCCCTTTCACAATAGAAAATGTAAATTAAATTGTGAATAACTATAGGCCTTGAAGTCTTAAGGAAGTGAAATATCTTCAGTCCTTTGAATGGAGAAAGGCAAAAATGACTTCTGAAATATCCTGGCTACTTTGAGCTGTGTAGTGAAATGTAGGTTTTCTCTTGTTGCTCCTTGTCTTTCCTTCAAAGTAGGAAATACAAAGGTAAACCAGACCAAGGAAGATACTCCCAGTGTGGAGCCTGAGGCAGGGAGAAGATAATGGCCCAAAAAACTTTGACTCCTTAGGTCCTTGGCCTGTGGAGCTCTTCCAGCAGATCTGCCTTTTCATTGAAGGAAATGGAGAATTGCTAGACAGCATTGTGCACTCTGAAAGTGCAGCTCTCCCTGCTGTAATACACCAACATCACTCCTTGTGACAGTGCTTGAAATCTTGAGATGTTGCTTCCAAATGAGATGAGAAAACGGATCCTCATCCACCTTCTCTTGTTTGTCAAAATGATGACCTCTATTTTGGGAGATGCTGCTCCATCAAATAATACATGCCTCAAACTAGTGTTTGACTGGTTTGTGCTTGGTGCAGCTGGACCACTCTGAGGTCATAAAGCCACAATTCTGTATGCAAAACTGGCATGTTTTAACTTTTGGCACTTGTAAATGCTGTTGGAAGTTTCAAAATAGGCTTGTCTTATTGCAACCTTATTAGTACTGGAAGAATATTTTCTGAGGTTTTATTTGGGCAAATGACAGGAAACTGGCAAAACTGTCTCTCTGACAAGGATATTAAACCTCCAGTCAAGTTTGAGTAGAGACAGGATAGAAAAATCTTGTGTGAGTCTGTACTGGGTATCTCTGCATTGGTGCAGAAATATTCATCCCTTTAAAGGGACAGCTTTGTAGTAGCTGCATGGGCTGGTGTATCTGCTCAGTATGAGATGGAGGAAGGGTAGGAGGGGCTGGGATACATGTGCACACACCTGCCTGTGCTCCATCTTTGTTTTTCTTTCCCCTTGCATCTTTACTCTTCTCCCATGAATAGACTCCCTTACTATTCTGGATAAATGGGCAGAGAAGTAGAAGTGCTACTTTGTCCTAAAGGTTTCTAGATGAAACATTTGAAAGCTGTTGGTGGGATTTTGTGAAGAACTGCTGATTGCTGTGCTGCATTTATCTGTTGTGTGTGTAAAGAGTGAACTTTAATTTCTGCTGTGCTCAGTCTGGAGCTTTCACAAGCACTAAATTCTGCTGATAATCTGAACTGGGGATGATGGCTGGGAATTAACCACAGCAAAGGCTTATCTGCCTGCTGGGTATGGTACCTTAAGCCCATATCTCCTGCTTTTCAGAAAACTGATAAAGTAGCAAATAGATGAGGTGTGAAGGTAGTTCTGAGAAAGTCAATAAATAGCCGGAAGCTACAATTTAATAAGTGTTTAGACATATCTGGCTCAAATAGCTTATATATTTTAACTCTTTTAAAAGTGATAGATAGAACCTAAATCCATATTCCCTGTGGCATTAGGTATCAGGAGAAATAAGTGGAAGCAAAGCATTTGAAATCAATAAATGGCTTCTAGGTGCAACTTAATGCAGACAGAATTTAGAGAAAAAAGATTGTGAAACAGATACAGGAAAAAAATTTAGCCTTATTTTGCAGAATATAGCAAAACTCTAATCCTGGCTGTTGTGAAAATGAATGGAGATTAAAAAGTTGTGAAAATGTGGCAGTTCAGTGCCATGGGCCAACTTGTACAGAATTAGGTGTACTGAAAAAGTAGGAAATCTGTGGAGTAAAGCTGCTCTCCAGATGAAATGCCTTAAGTGAGACCATGAATGCATAATGTTAATTACCTAAGGTCTACTTTTCATTACACTTGAAATGAAGCAAAGATTTTTTTTCCTCGCATTTGCTTGGGAATTCTGCTGTACTTGAGAATCTTCTGCTTCACTGCTTTGAGCTTGCTTTTGTTGGGTTTACCTGTGGCTTGCAGGGGCTGTAAGTGCCAGAGGATTCTCTGAGTAGGTAATTCAAGTGATGCCATTGCATTTTATACAGGCCTTTGTCTTCTGTTTCCTGTGCCTGACCCCACAAGTTGTACCTGCATGCTTGATAGGACTGAAGGAACCCTCAATATATATTTTCTTCTGCCCCACAGCTGTAGTGAGAGAGAGACATTAACATTTCATTAGCTCTGCAGATAGAAGCATTTGTATATGTGAGACTCATCAGAGCGTTACACCTAAGGGAGATTAAAATGATATTCCTCGTGCAGGTTTCAGTCAGTCTTTCCTGATTCTGAAATATTTATTGCTGTTTATAGCAAATTCATATG
Source organism: Acanthisitta chloris (assembly GCF_000695815.1). Classification (NCBI taxonomy): domain Eukaryota; kingdom Metazoa; phylum Chordata; class Aves; order Passeriformes; family Acanthisittidae; genus Acanthisitta; species Acanthisitta chloris. The sequence goes on along the minus strand of NW_008690726.1, from coordinate 99,837 downwards.
CAATTATATGATGTGTACAGGAAAACATAAAATTTTCATTTTTTTATTCACCTATGGCTTTGCTATCAGCTTGTGAAATTACCTGATTATGCTTGACTGCAGTGTTTTTTCACACCTTGGACATTACAGTATGTGGTATTTTCAAATAAACAGTTTGGACCACATTTCTGACTTGTGTTTTTTGTCTTGCAGGTCTCAACATCATCAATTTCACTTAAATTTTAGCAATTGTTTAGAAACTCTGATCTGCAAAACCATCAAATCCTCTTAATAATTTTTACTAAGTATGCTTTATTCTGAGACTACAGATAAAGCAAGTGTTGTACCAAAAATGAGAACACAGTTGTGTTTTAGTGAGCCCTGTAAAAACTAAAAATTCTTCTCAAGCTCACACATTGACTGTCATCCTCCTAAGCCAGTAGTTAGACTCAACTGCTGCTCTAAGACAGTTGGTAACACATTTGCAAGGGTTGTATTTGAACACTCATGAAGAGTTAGAACTACTGTAATCTGTTTGATGGGTTTTTTGTGGGTTTTTTTTGGTAGGGTGGGTGGGAGATTTATTTATTTATTTTTTTTACCTTGCCCAATAGAAAGGAGTCAATTTGATCTGCTATTCAGTATTTTCTGTTGATTTGTTAAGCTATCCAAATTACTGAAGGGTTGGGTTTTGGGAATGCCTTTGAACTTATTGTCAAAAAGTTACTGGATATCACCATGTGAATTCTAACTGATGGAGACTGAAAATAGCTTGTTTGTATGATCTAGGCAATGGCTTGGTGTTTAGGAACAGGCCTGAAGTCAAGGACAACTTGACTAGGATCTTGTCTTGTTTGCATAGACATCCTGTGTGGCTTGATGAAGTTAGAGAAGCTCTGAAGCTGTTTGTATACATTCATAAGATGAAAAGGATTTGGTGTAGGGCTGGGTGCATATTTAATATGTGTGTGTTGACGGTAAATCAGATAATATTTGCAATGTGTTTTGAAACTTTAGTTGCACAGTGTTGTGCAAGACCTTTTGTCTTGGGATTGTGAGTGACCAAGATAGAAGCCATCAGTCTGTATTTGCTCATTTGAATAACTCGTGCTTTAAAATGTAAATAACTCATATGAAGTTGTATGTAGGGACAGAAAAGCACTGAGTTGTATGGTGTGTGCTATTTCTGGAAGATCAAGCAGGCTTAAGAGTTAGAGGAGGAGGATTTTCTGGGATTTTTCCAAATTCTGTCAACAAAACAAATTCTACCCGCGTTAATCATCAGAATGAGTTGGAGTTATTTGCTTGTTGTTGTAGTGTAGCCTGGCTGAAACAGACTACTTGACCTTATTTCTAATGTAGTGGGGCTTTCCCTGTGAGAATGATAGCTCTTTACTACTCTGCATATTGAAATTATTTACACTGATGATTAAATCTTCAGTGAATCACAGAATATTCTGAGCTGGAACAGACCCATGGAATCATTGAGTGCAACTCCTAGCCCTGCTCAGGGCAGCCCCAAGAATCACACCTTGTGCCTGAGAGCGTTGCCCAAACACCACTTGATCTCTGTCAGGCTTGGTGCTGTGACCACTTCCCTGGGGAGCCTGTTCTAGTGCCTGACCATCATCTGGGTGAAGAACCTTTTCCTGATATCCAACCTAAACCTCCCTCAGGTTCCCTCACGACCAGATTTCCACAGGTCCTTTCACTGGTCACAAGAGTGAAGAGATTGGCACCTGCTTGGCACCTGCCCCTCTGCTTCCCCTTGTGAGGAAGTTGTAGACTGGTATAAGGTCTCCTCTCAATCTCCTCTTCTCCAGGCTGAACAAACCAGGTGACCACAGCTGCTCCTCCTAAGGCTTCCCCTCTAGGCCCTTCACCACCTTCATATCCTTCCTTTGGATGCTCTTAATATAGCTTAATATTTTTCTTAGATTTTGGAGCCCGAAATGGCACACAATATTCAAGGTGAGGCTGGACTAGTGCAGAGTAGAGCAGGACAATCACCTGCCCCCCAGCTGCCTGGTGATGCTTTGCCTGATGCACCCCAGGGCATGGTTGGCCCTCTTGGCTGCCAGGGCACACTGCTGACTCATATTCAACTTATCAGAGACCTCCAGGTCTCTTTCGACACCACATTTCTTTCCCCAGTCTATAATTACACCCAGGATTGCCCCCTCCCAGGTGCAGAATCCAGCACTTGTCTTTGTTGAAGTTCATATGATTGGTGATTTTCCAGCCCCCTAATTTGTGAACGTTTTTCTTCGTGGCCTCTCTGCCTTTGAGGGAGTCAGAACTCCTCCCAGTTTTGTATCATTGGCAAACTTAGCTAGTTATCCGTTCAAGTTCTGCATCTAAGTGGTTTATGATGGTGTTGAAGAGCACTGGAGATGGAGCCCTGCAGAATGCCAGTAGTGACCAGCCTGATGTAACCCCATTCACAATAACCCTTTGTGCCTGGCCCATGAATCACCCATCACATGACATGTTTATTCATCTATGTGCTGGATGTTTGGTCCAGAAGGATTGTGTGAGATATGATATCAAAAGCTTTGCTGAAATCTGAAAAGATTATACCAAGTGGCTTGCCTTGATCAGCTGGGTGGGTTACCTTGTCATAAAGGGAAATAAGGTTTGGCAAGCAGGATTTTCTCTGCTTGTCAGTGAAGTGAAAGGAACTCTTGAGCGCAAGCATAATCTTGATGCATTCCCATAGCAGGATGAAATGTCCACCTCAGAGCACTACGCTATGGCACATGTATCTGCTGCTGCCCAGGATACTTTGGGTACCTTAACATTGGGTGTTACTGTGCAGAACAGACACTTGGTATGCTTATGCTTTCTGCCAACACACCTCTTTACTAGCAGTGAGATTTATCCTCTCTTTTAGGTCTTGTTTTGTTGAAGGAATAGTTGTGTGATCCACTTTTCTCAAAGTTGTGAAGTTTTTATTTTGAGGGAATGAGCTAAAATTCAGCCTACATTTTCCACCTTTGGTAGATAATACCATGTGCAGAGTGAGCTTTGACTGTTTTATGTCAACAAAGAGCCATGAGAAGAGGTAGTCCATAAGCTCATGTCATGCTGGAATAAGCTTCGTTTAGAACCTGGTCGTGGTTGTATACCCGTAAATGGAGTTCTTTTGCTTAAAGATGTCTGTCTGGGAGCTGTTTGACAAGTGTAACTGTAGAATGTAGCCAAAAATCCAGCAGTTTGTGGCACACAGCACTATACCCAGAGTTGAAGACGGGTGTAATTGAACTATGTATTGTTTTTTGTGATCGACAAAGATAACAAGTAGATAAGATTTGGAAATGATCAGCCCCTTTCTTAACTGAAAGAAGGCAGAGTTGTTCAGTGGCTGGAGATGTAGTAATAGCTGTGTGCTTGGGAAAGTTATCATTCAAATGGGGAAAAAATCGGAAGGAAATTATTGAAATGCCCTATGGGTACTGCAATTTTAGAGTATAATTACCTGCTCTTTTTCATAAAGAAACATTTCTAGGTTTAGTCTTTTTAAACCTAAATTGTTTTGCAACCTCAAGTACCCTTAGGTGCCTTAATACATGAAAAATTTAGTGAGTTAGAGAAGATGAACAAAATGGCAAAGTAACTGTCAGTTCCTGTTGTCTCTGCTGGGTAAAGAGGCAGAAGAATCAGCTGGACATTGCAGAAGCAGTGGAAATGCAAGTTATAATCTAATTGGATTCTTGACATTGTTGCAAGGTAAATCTTTAAAGAATCCTAAATTCTTCTGTTTGTGACTTTGTGGAGCTTAGGTGTTGCTAAGGGTGGGTGGGCTGAACCCTTCCTACCAAATTCTGTGTCTGAGTGCTGCAGTTCAGACCCTGGGCTGTTCCAAGCAGGAGTACAGGTGGAGCATCCTGCTAGCCTGCCACAAGTGTGTAGAAAGTTGGAGAAAAAGGTGGCTTACTCCAAGGATCATCTCAAGTCCTGGTTCCAGAGTGTGCTGTGTCTAGAGCAGAGATGGAAAGTATTTAGAGAATGGATTACTTACGTCAAAATCCAAATATAAATAATACTATGTGCTACTGATGGCCACGCAGTAGAAGTGGAAGGAGTTTTATCATAGTCAATATTTTGAAGCTAAATTTGTTCTTTCATGTGCTTTTTATGTGCTGTCTGAAGGGTTCAGTATACCTGTGCCAGGTCTGAAGATTCTGTTAATATGCATGCTCTGATATACAGATCTTCTTTCTACATTACTTGTAAATATATTCATGTTAGTTCAAGTGCATTTTTTCAAATTCTAGTTAAAAGATGTCTTCTCAGTGATCTCAAAGTTACCCTTATTTTTAGTGGTGGCAGCAGAAGCCATAAGCTGTTCTGCTGGCCTTGGCAAACTCCAGCTGTAAACTTACTATATATTGAAGGAGTTTGTTGTTTGGACGGAGTGGTAAGGGAAGGTTTCTGCTCATGAACAGGTTGAATAGACATCAACTGATTATTCGGTAGTTTGTCTCAGTAGCTGCATGCTGCCACCTAAACAGCTGAGAAGAGGAGGTGTGTGTTATAATATGCTTATTTTTGGGGAATGGGCTTTCAGAGGTGACTGGAAATAAACCAGTATTTTTTTAAGAAATGTTACAGATAAGAAAATATGCATGAGTAAATAAAATAGAGTTATTTATCTATTATACTGAAGAGAGGCATGGATTTAACATGTCATATTTTGAATCAAATTAATAGTGTATTATTGGGGTTTATTCCCTCCCCACCCCTCTCCCCTTAGTGGAACTAGTTAGTTCTTACGTGTCCAAACATGCTCAGTTCCTACTTGTTTGGATGTGTTCAGTAGACAGTCCTTGTGCACCTCTGTTTTGCTGCTGGGGAGAGAGAAATGTCCTTTGATAGCAGACACAGCATCCTGATCTGGAAGGCTTTATAAAACCTGTTTGTAGTCCAGCAGTAGCTGCAGTTGAGGTGTCTGCCTGCTTGAGAATGAATTTAATAAAAATACTTGATTTCTTAAAAACCAGAGAAAACAGAAAAGCTTACTCGCACAATTAGCTCAGTAGTACAAGTGTTAATGGAGAGTAAAAATGGGAAGTTTGCATATTTGTGGGTTAAATTAGGGCAAGAGGCATGATGGGAGAATTATTTCTTTAGGGAAGGCCTGTCCACTTTGCCTGATTTGCTAAGCAGCCTGACTTTCCTTGTGGAACTTTAGATGACATATTTACAGAGTGAACCAAGTTTTAGTATTTTGATTTAGTTGTGCATGAAGTAATTTGTTATGACCAGAGTATCTCAGAAATTCAATGAGAAGACAGAAGTCATGTTGCAATCAAGTTGATCCTTTTATATTTTACATCCTAATACTGCTGATAAGAGATGGTTGGGACTGTATGGAAAGACACTTGCAGTTTGCAAAGTTAATATTTTCAGCATGCATTTTGAGTGTTCTGTATCATTGGCAAATGCATGGTAGGTCTTTGGAAGTGGAAACTGATTATGTGTCTCTGAGGTTTCAGATAAGTACCATCTAAAAACTCATGATAACTTGTGGTTTTAATTTGTAGTTACTGTTGAGGGAACATAGGGAAAGTGCTTGTTTGCCTGAAGTCTTTTCTGTAGGACCTATTATATGAAAGTTGGTAGTTAACCATATCTGATACGGAATATTGAGAACTAGCGAAGTATTTTGTTTACCAAGAAAAGGTCTGGGAAAAAAAAAAAGCTCAACCTTGTGTTTTTCTTCTGTTGAGCAAAGCGTGTTGTCTACAAACAAATAACCAAACTTCGTGTCCCCAAAGGAAGATGTACCTTCTTCCAACACTGATGACTCACAGCATTTCTGAACTAATTTTTATGAAGAGATTCTTTCCCAATACTTGCTGAGGTCCCTCAATGCCCAGTGGCCCAAGAAATCATTAAATTAACCAGCACCTAATTTCAGTAACCTAATTTAAATAGGAATGGGTTCCTGTGGCAGGGGGATGTTGAAAGAAAAGAATTGGTTTGGTAACTTTGTTCCAGTCAAGATGCTGGAAGACTTTTGTAACTGGCTGTGAGATGTCCTCATGCTTAGATATTTGTGTCTTATGAGGGCAGATTCCCATGGAGTCCAGTTGTGAGCACACATTCCAGATACCTAACTTGAATGTTACTGGGTCTGGCTTCAGAGCATAAAATGTCAAGCAGGGGATCAAGGGAAAAGAGCAGAGCTGTTGCAGAAGTATGAATGCACAGGACAAAGTATTAATGGGGAGGTCCATACATGGGAACAGAGACTAGAATATAGAACATGAAAACAGAGAAACTGAAGGGGTATTTGTTGTGTAAGAGAGTTAGAAGTAAAGGAAAATCAGTAAGGCTTGAAAAGGAAGATTCACAGAGAGATTGGAACGGGGTAAGGACAGCTGGAAGGAAAGGCCCTGAGAGAGCCTTCTGTGATTATAGAGAAAGATTTTCTTCCAGATTGAAATTACTCAGATCAATGTACAGTATTTAAAAGGATGTCATACAAACTATGAGTCATGTTTTTTTGAGAAAACAGTGCTGAGCAAATCTGGTAGCGGTTTCAGTGCAGAGAGGAGTGATGTGCTGAAGAAAGTAAAGAAGGGCTGTTCTTTTAAGGCTTCTCTAGCTGTGTTTGTTCTACTTTTTTGCTCTGTGTGTGTTTTGATTTTTTCAAAGAGGTGTGGTTTGGGGGGGATTGGAAGAAAACAAAGTTTTGGAAAAAGAATTGAAAGAAAAATGACTAAAAATGAAAACACCAGGGCAAACCCCAGTCAGTTGTTTAATTTTTCAACTGCTAGTATTACGACAGTCTTCTTAAGAAATTCTGCTGATTTATGGTTTCTATAATGATAACAAACCCAAAACTGCTAGTTAGAAAAGAATTGTAAATACTGTTTTCCTCGTAGGTATACTGATGTTTCAGGCTCTTGCCATTTTATCATCTTAGTATTGCATAATGCAGCCAATTCATGTTTTCCAGAGCTTCCCAATTAAGTTAAGTGTTCAGAAGTTTCCATGACCTTTGGGTTTCTTTGTACTCTATGTTGTTTTGCAGAGAGTATGATAGACTTTGTGGTTTACTTCCAGTGTAGCCTTTCTTTTATGGAAAAGATGTCACAATGCAAAAAGGCCATGGTTTTGAGTTGTGTTCTTGAGCATTTAATACTGTGCTGAATTTGACATACCTTTCTTTTTTTTTCTACAAATGCCTTAACATATAGGAAACTCTTTAAGTAGCTCATTAAAAAAAAAAAAGTCAGCAGCAAAATACCATAATTTAAGAAAGTATCATTAGGCTGAATATATGGCAAAAACTAGCTGAAGAAAGAAAATCCCTTTAGAGAAGCTTGTTGCAGGATATATGCACCCGTATAATATTCACTACTGTAATTGATATTTACTGTGCTATGGTTCTTGCTTCAGTTTTGTCTGTCAGAATCTGTGTGACTTGCTGGAAAACCTTCTGTGAAAGTTAGATTGTTCTCTTCAGTCAGAGCTGTGAGAGCTGCCAAACACAGGCCTTTCTTCTGCATTGAAAATTTGGAGGTTTCTCAAAAACCTCATGGTCTAATGGAGGTTGCTGAGGATGATGGGCATCAACCTGCTGAATGAATAAATCCTAGCTTTACTGTGCCCTTAGAAGGCAGAGGCTGGAGCTGGAAAAGGTGGCAGGTGGGAGACCTTCCAAGGCAGGGTGCATGGGCTGCCTTAGTAGGTGCAGCACTTCATTCAAGTGGTGCATTCCATCCAGACCTAAATACTTCATCTGTCTGCCTGGAGTATAAACAGAGAAACCTCAGGTCTGTCTGCCCCTGCCCGTGTAGGCATGTATTAAGAAGCCTGAGATTATTTGTCAGAGCTATTTCACTCTTTCTTTGGGCACAACACTGAACACTAGTGAGTACTGATGTCAGAACACTGATTAATATAAATATATATATAGGTATATATACATACAGCCAGTTGCTGCAATCCCCCTGCCCTAACAAAAGCAGCACTGCCCTGGATGTTGTTTAATATTTAGTAATTATGGAGCCTGAAGATCTTGTCTATACATGCCAACTCCTCTCTGCTGTTTTGGTCTGTGTTTGTTTCAGTGTGTCCATTAAGGTCTTGCATTTACTGTAAGTGCATCAAAAATTCTGAAAGCAGAATATGACCACTGACCAGTTATTCCCACAATGTTGTAAATGTGCATATCCTCCTGCAGCCCTGGTACGAAAAGGCCCTGTTGGTAATTTTTTTTAAAATTGAAATTTTCTCAAGAAATTACAGTAGATCATGGTGAGTTTACACCAGTGCATGTAATGATTTTATGTATGAACAGGGCAGTAAAAAACCTAAGAAAATTCAGCTATAATTTTGAGGAGTTGTGGTATGAACTGTTATTTATAAATGCACATATCTCATGAGTGTGGTCTGTATATGTCTATATATGTGTATATATATGCATAATCAAAACTTGTATGTAAATATATTCATATAAGAGAGAATGAGAGTTAATTAGAAAAAGGCAGATTTAAAAAATAGAGAAATAGAACAACTAAATAAGATAGAATATTGCTGTTGCTGTAAGGAGAGGAAAAACCTCTACTACACTTCTGTTTTTCTTAAATGATTTTAAATGTGCACATGAATGAGGCTCCTTTCCCAAAACTGCTCAGAAAATTCTGTTCTGCAAAAGCCTTTGCTCTGCATCATCCGTTCTGCAGAGGGTGAAGCCTGTGAAGAATGAATTTACATGTATTTGGGAGACTTTTTTATATGTGTAAATATAATGGCAGTATTGCAGTTGTCCTTCAGACTCCCAGTCAAGAAGATAGTATATTAGTACCCTGGAAGCCAAATGGCTATGTGAAATTATTCCTGTTGGCTTTGTGTGTAAAATCTTCCTAAACCTAAATGTATTAGTTTGTCCAATGCTGTTTTGAAGAAAGGGATTTGATTTTTGGCTTTAGGGAAGTATTGTTGCAGTGACACTGTCTCTTCCTTCACACCTGGAGACTATGGTACAAGGAGGACCTGAAACCAAGCCCAGAACTGGTGTTCTCTGCATTAAGGCATCTCTTCTCTGAATAAAGACATCTCTTGAAAATTGTTGTGTTCTACAGTGGAATATGAGTGCTACTGAAGCTCTTGTCTGTTGAATGCAATGCATCACAATGTTGGCCTCTTGCTGTTTAGTGGATGTGTGTTTGTGTGTGTGTTTCTGTGTGTATGTGTGTGTTTGTGTGTGTGTGCTTCTATGTTTGTGTCTGTGTCTGTATCTACATGTCCTGCCCCTGATTCTCAGGTGGGCGTGTTATGGGTGTGGAGCTGAATTTATAAACATTTTATACTGCTGAAAAGAATAAAAATTACAAAGCTTTGGCAGCGTTGTTGGAAAACTTTTAAAAATGTGTTTGTTTTCATGCTTTATGCGTCTGACTAGGCCAAGAGTTCACTCTTTTTCTGACTCTGATTCTGTGTGTTTCTCTGCTTTTCTGTACATAATTCCTAATCATTTTTTACCACTAATTATCTTTCTAACAGTAAATTAGTCTGTTCATTAGTTTGAAAATGGTGTTTTTATGCAGCATGGGTTGGAGGAGAGATTCTTTGTCTGGTTCTGGTTTTGACTTCTGTGTAGGCTAAAATTGAGCTTGGTCCTCTTTTACAGCCTGACAGGGTCAGATCTTGGTACATTTGTTTTGTTTCAAGTATCTAAAGGTCTGAATGTTGTTTCTGATGACTCCTATAAGTGGGCAGTGTTTGATCTGGGTAATGATGTACAGTTGGTGGGCAAAGATTAGAATAACATAAGTATGTCCATTGGCTGCATTTTATGTATTATTTTCAATTTACCTGCTTCATGTGTTAAGTGACTGATAGCTAATTGTAAAGGATCATTTCTCTGGAGAAAATGGCAATGAGACAGAAAGCTTTTTCACTTTTAGCATTTAGGCATAAGTATGTGTATGGAGGAAATGGGTATGTCTATACACATGTCTATATGGATACATTCATGTGTACATATGTAAACATGGCTAAAGTCTGGGCAAGCTTTCTCCTGCTTTAGCAGGATGTCAATTCAAGTTGCCCAGGGATGTGGTGGCTGCCCCAACCCTGATGGTGTTTGGGGCTGGGCTGGATGAGGCCTTGAGTGGCTTGATCTAGTGGGGAGGTGTCCCTGCCCATGCCAGGGAGTTGGGACTGGTGATCTGTGAGCTCCATTCCAACCCAACCCTTAAATTCTGTGATTCTATGATTATTCACTGGCTTATGCTATTTAAAGATACCTCAGTCGGTACTTCAGTGCTAAGGAAGTACTGAATAGCAGCAAGAATGACATGAATTTTCTTATCCAAACTGATACAAACCGTTCTGGTGAATGCTAGAGCACTAAGATATTTGAGATAGATTATCTTAATTCTTTTTTATGGAAAAAAGAAATTCTAACTTCACAAGAAAAATAACTGCTAGTAATTCTGGACTATGGGTCATGTTTTAAAGGATTAGAGTTCGTATATGTGCTTCTGCAGATAACTCTGGTATTCAGTTCTGCTAATGCATTTAGATATCAACAGGCTGTGAACACACAGAAAGGTTTGAATCTTGAAGAAAATTATATGCCTTTCTGAATGGAGGCAGATATTCTTTGCATTAATATCTTTTGTCTGAAAATTACCATACTATAAGTATCCTGTAAGTAAGATATAATCAAAACTAGAAATATACGTTTCTTTCCAAACTAGCTACATTGACTTATCTCTTTAGTAGAGATTGATGTTTTGTAAGTTCTGCCTCTTCTGTAGTATTAATTCACAGTAGAGCTGAAGCAGGGATTTTTTCTGTAACTGAAACCTGCTTTTGTTGACCACTTAATTGTGCCTTTTTGTAGCTGAGATCTTTCTGGGGAATGTGCATTTTTGGGAGTAGTGACTATTTTTCTTGACATTGTTTTCCATGATGTCCAACCTAGTTACATCTCAGATGGTAAATGAGATAAAGGTTCATTCCTCCTTTACTAAAAACTCCCAAAATTATATAAATTAGTAGTTGACAGGTTGTATAATTCTTAACATAGGTTTGTTGCTTTCTGTTTTCTAGACAATTCTGCTGAAGCAGATTTATGGTTGCTGAACAGTTGTACAGTAAAAAATCCTGCTGAGGACCACTTCAGAAACTCAATCAAGTAAGTTGTTTCCCTGAAAAGATACCTAATTATTAATTAATATAACCCATCTTAAAGCTTCATCTTTTCAATGTGGAAGTAATTCTGTTTTAGGGCAAGAAGTGTGCCGAGTTTGAGTGTTCCAGTGGTGAATTTTCTAGAATGGATTTGTAAGGTGCAGCATATTTTTTTTTAATTAACTATAATTTGCGAGTGATTTTTCACTACCCTTATTTATGGGAACTGCTGACCTGTTTAGATAGGGGATTCTATAGCACTTTTCAAGACAATGTTGCAATAGTCTTTTGAAGAGTTGTGTTTGGGTTTGTTTTTTTTTTTTAAAATGTGAATTGTTAGTCTCATTCTTTTTTCCTTTACTTAAGTTTTTCCTAATTGGGACCTTCTAATTAAAAGGGTATCAGATGCATTCTTAAAACTAGCTATATAATGATACATTTTCTTAAAAGGTTAACTGATTAGCTTATAATAGAAGTCTTGTGAAGAATGTGTCTCAGTAACATTTCAATGATGTTGAAAAATATGTCATGGTTGCGATTTCTGTCTCTGATTTTTGCAGAAATATAGTTGTGATGAGAGTAACTGTAAAACCTGTACACATACAGCTGTCATTGCCCAGTGTAAAGAAATATTGGGGCATGTTTCTTGTAGATTTTATCTTTAGTAAACAAGTATAGCTATTTGTGCAGCCGTTTATTTAGTGTAGTGCATTATGGATGACTGTTTGTGGCAATCCATTTTGGTTAGAAAAACATAACTCTCGGTAAGGGAGAGAGCAGAGAGAAGCTGGATATAAGCTACCTGCTTGCAATCCTAGAGTTACCAACAGTGTCCCAGGGCTGTAACCTGGAACAGAAACCATTTGCCCGCAGTAGGTGGCACAGCAGAGACTTCCTCTGCCCCTCAGAGAGCTTCACTTCCTGGCTGCTGGAGTTGCACTTGGTGACAAGAATGGCTTTTTGCCTTTTTCTGCTGTTGCCAAAATCAAACAAACAAAAAAAGGGCAACCTATTCCCAGAACACTTCCAGTTAGTATGTATTGGCCAACAGAACTGATGACAAGATCATTTCCAGTTCAGTTGTGGCCATCTTTCCATTTTACTAATGCTATGCCAGAATCAGCGTGGTATGGTCTGTCCCCTCTGGCCAGTAGAGCTGGTTAAGAAAGAGGGCCTAAATAAAAGCTAATGATCGAAATATTTCTTTGAACTTCATGGTTCTTTTGCTGCTCTGTTAATAAACCTGGTGTTATTTGCAGCCTGGGTTTATCCCTCTTTTTCCTTACTTCTCACTATACTCACTTCTTTCCTGTAGCATGCGTTGTTCATTCTTTACTCTCAGATCCTGACAGTTTTCCACTGTGGAGAATGACAACTTTTGTAGGTGTTTCTCAATATTTTTATAAGGTTCATTAACTGTAGAGGAGAGAATCATATGTGGGTGCACATTTGTGGGACTTGAAACTGAAAGATTAAATATCCTCAATCTCGGAAAAATCAACTAACAATGTATTTGGGTTTTACAACAATGAGGAAAGGTTATATCTCTAAAGAACGCAACCTCTCCGAAATACTTCTGAATTTGTTACAGCAAAAAAACCAATGCATGAGTTTGCGTGATATGAAATGAACTGGCATTCTATCCTATCATAGCAGCTTGTCAGTAGCTATGGAGATCTTTGTTTTTCTCGGTTGAGTAACAGAATAAACATTTAGTGTGTGTGTTGTCAAAGCAAGCATACTTTGAGTGGAAAAATTAATACTCAGCACAGTAAAATTCTTTCAAATTAAAAAAAATTCAGGCTCAAAGTGTTATATAGCATTATGGATGTCATGTGGGAAAAGTATTTCAGGTTTGTTTATTCTCTGCTCTCGGTAACAGTTTCTGCTATGCTGCTTTCCTTGCATATATGACTTTAAAATGCACTGGTTCAAACCAGTGGTAGTGTGTTCACACTGCTGGTTGACTGAAAGGCTCATCTCTCACTAATACTCTGTGCCAAAGGATGTGCCAGAACCCAAGTCCTGTAGGTTCAACATTTTTTGATCTGATTTTCCTTTAAAAATGAAACACAACCACTCCCAAACTCTGAACCTTTGCAGATGTGTATGTAGCCGATACAAGCCAACTGACAGGATAATCTGTGTGCTTTTTTATTTTTTTTATATCTCTTAGAAGTAGTCTGCTGCTCTTCAGTATCAATAAAATTGAAGCTGCTGAGCTGGGATGATGCTATGAAGGGCAAAGAGTTGCGTAAAGACCATTAACGTATGGATGAGAATCAAGAGCTTTTCCTGTGCAGATTTTATTCTTGGTTGGTTAATCATAAAATAAGATTAAAGCAGAGGTAGGCAATACCAATAAAGAATTCTGAGTATAATTAAGTAGGTGGAGTTAAAAAACTAATAATTGGGATTTCTGTTTCAGTTGGTGATGGATATGCCTATTGTGCTTTACTAAAGTAGTTGCTGGGCATTCCAGGGGTTTAGCAGCTTTTGGAAAGTTCCAGGAGTATTGAATACCTCTGATGAGTTTTTTTTTCTCTAGTGGCACTGAACTCTTGCCAAAGTGATGGGTTCTCATGTCAGGGAAAGCATGCCACGTGGAACACACCTCTCTGGCCTGGCCTGTTTGTAGAGTCCTAAGGGCCTGTGAGCACCTGCAATTCCAGAAAGGGATAGTTTATAGGCACTTGGTCCTGTGCTTTTAAATGGACTGCATACACTGATTTGAGCAGAAGGATGCTTTAATTTTAATATAAAACACAACAAATACTATCTTTGTTGTACAATTTATGCAGAAAGTACCCCTGAAAACACATTGTTATAAGAGATCACATCAAACAGAACTCTGATGTTTTTAACACCTGGAACGGCTTTTAGTATCTCAAATACAGTTTTGTGGAATCAAAGGCATTGAGGTTCCAGAACCTTTACCTTAACCTGGAGGTAGATTTTGTTTGCTACCACAACTGGTCTTGTCAGTGATGGTATTCTTATCCTGTAACTCAGTTAATCAGAGGTGAAAGGTATTTTATGGAATGGGATATATTTTCCCTTTTACATTGTTTCTTTTAACAGTGGCAGACACTTTCTCCAGTTACTAGTCAGGTAGAGTATCAAGATTCCTTTGTAGAATGCATTTCTTCACTGAAAGCAGTAAAGTGCTTGGGGTACTTCATCGAGGGAGTTTGTACTTGTAGGACAACAGTGCTGTGGAAACTCCTTATTTGTCCTGTCATCTGAGCTGGCTTTGCCCTTGAGATGGGTAGAGATAGGATATTACTCTGTTTAAATCCTGTAAAAACGCATGTAATAGCATTACATTGACTAAAAAACTTGTTAAATATTTGCTTATAACATTTTTTGAAGTTGGCCTTATTTTGCCTTAGAATTCAGCATGAAATAATACTTCTTTTAAACGTAGCCTACAATTTATATTTGAAGTCAATCACAACTATTTTTTTGCTGATAATAGATCAGTATGGTATCTTTTCTCTGGACCTGATCATCTGTTAGTGTGACCAACCTAGATGAGTTAAGTATATATACATATATGTGTTTGATCAACAGTATAAATAATAAAAAATAAGTGAAATATCATTAAAGTTATTCTAAGTAATGTCACTATTTATTTTGGGGGATGTTGGGTAGGTCTGTGGTGGTTCATTTCAGTGTCTCTCCTTAGTGTTTTTATGTTGGTTTTTTCCCCCCAGTTGCAGAGTGTTGTCAGGTGACATTTCTTGCTGTCATTTATTTTATTTGAAAGTGGCTTGCTTAAAACTTACCTGTTAGCAGCAGCAGCAAGAATAAGCGTTCAAGAAGTAAGTTACTAACCTAAACTTCTGTAAATCAGAGTAAATCTGTTAAGGCTGTCTCTGCAGAGAATTAAGCCTACGAGCATGTTTGAGAGGAGCTCACTTCCTTTAAAATAAAGTTTCTTTGCTCTTCAGTCTCATGCTTCATTAATTTCTGTGTGCTCTGATTCTCTTTTCTTGACTGCTAGATCTTGGATATGTAACCCACTTTTCCTAATGGCCTCCAAAAATTCAGAGACTGTTATGTATTTCCAGCTAACAGTCTTCCCCCTTGCTTGATCCCTTCCTGAGTGCTGATATAAGTTACCCATATGTTCAGGGACTTTGGCTTTTCCTTAAGGAGTTCTTCTGCTTGAAGTGTTGTGGATAGGATTCTGGGGTCTCTCATCAGGATAGCCAGAGTGGTGTCCTGTGGGAGATGTGATGTGGCTATGCTGTTGAAGTGTTCATAGCTTGTCTCATGGTATGGAATAATTCTGACCACTATAATCATCTTTGTTACTGTATATAATTAATATGTAACATTTACACATATTCTCTGATGTATTTGTTTCTGCATTCACTTTAAGGAACACTCCAGTGTGTGTTCAACCTTTTTCTTTCTGATAGCTATGAGTTGTGACAGAGATGTGAGGGCTTTTAGCACTGAAGGAGTGAGCATTGTGTGGCTTCCAGTTCTGTCTGTGCTTCAGTTTTCACCAATTCATGAATTAACACTATCTGTGGGTTCTCACTTTTATGCTAGAAAGAGCATCAAAAACTGTAGAATTTGCTGAAATATTAGTTTAAGAGGACTGACTGTAGACCATCCAAGTAGTTTAAGGCTCTCTGTGGACTAAATTGAAGAGTAAAAAGCATGAGTGCCTTTTGGATGCGACAGAATTTCTGTTCACCAAATGCAATTGTGTTGATATTAAGTACAGAAGGAGGTTAGTCTTTAAGAAATACAAAAGCCTGTTCAGAGAGAAGCATAATTTTCTGCTGCTTGATGTCTCTGCAAGTGAAAATAACCATGGAAGAAGGTTTTCTGTTTCTTTTTTTTTAACATTTCTGAATGTAATTTATATGATGCATTTTGCAAATTGAGGAAAACCAAATATTGCCCACTGAATTAGAACAGTGTTACCACTTTGATCAAAGTAACGTTAAGCCTTTCTCTTTTGCTAATACATTGCCAGTGTAGAAGTAGACTGTGACTTACACTTGTATATGCTGTTCATGCAGTAAAGTTTCAGCTGTGAAGTACTTCTGGAAGAGAAAACACAAGTATTTCAAAGCTCTTTGTTTTCTAGATCCTGTTAGCATAAGAGGATCACTTCCACTGAGTGCAGGTTTCTGATAGGAGTGTCAGAACCTGGCTGTTTATTGCATCTCACAGAAATAGTGTATTGCCATGACTTTGGGTGTTGGTGTCAGAGTGCTTAAGGTAACAGGACAGCATGAGAACTGTACCTGGTGGTACTGCTATTTTCCACTCATCATGTAGTACAGAAATCTGAGGATGAGGTAAATTCTCTGAACTAAAAATGCCCGAGGAACAAACTTCATTGGGTGGGAGGAAGCTTGGCACTTGATTATTTTATCTTCTTTTTTTAAAAATCTAAGGATGTTGCCAATAATATTCTTTGCTCAGACCCTCTAACCTAGTCCACATAATGTTGATGAAAATCTTACCATTTTGCCAGGATGAAAGGCTCATATGGCTTACAGATTGATTGATATTATGCTATATTCACAGTGCAAGAGGAACTTCTTGCCCACATAATAGGTGTTATTTGGTTTTGAGTGGAGGCTATAAATTTGTTAACTAGAATTTTTGAATCAGTTCTTTTCTAAGAACAACATGACTGTTGCCATTGCTTCATTAAAACCTTGATTGGGATAGATGTAGGCACAACACTTACATGTTTACAGTCTGGGGAAATCTGTAAAGATCTCAGCAATCACACACTGTTAACCAAAATTGGTTTTAAAATTAGTTTTGTTATGTAACATAGCTCATTCTGTTTTATAAAGACATAAAGTTTTTTTAGAAAGCCTCTAATCTTTGATATAATGTGTACAAATTAATTGGTTGCAAACACCGAATACTTCTCTTGTGTTTGACAGATGGTTTTTTTGAGCTTCAGCATTTTTGTGGTAAAAATTTCTATAAGGGTTTTCTATTTGAGTATTTGAGATTTCTTTTTATTTTTATAGCTGTGCTCATCCATATTCCAAAACAATGAACTTCATCTTTATGTTCGTTCTGCTAGTTAACATTTCTCAGCTTAAGTGCTACCAGTTTCACTGTTATATAGTTGATTGAGCTTTACCAAGGAGCATAGCACTGTGCTCTCTGCTTTCAAATGCTGCAGAAGGATTTTATAGGCTTAGAACAAAAATGTTGTTGAACTCAGAGTCTTCATGTAAAAACTTACCAATCTGGTAAGTATTTTTTTCTTATTTCAAAACTTACTGAATGTTGTCATCCATGCTTTTAGTGTCTTAAGATGATGGAAGACATAGCTGTTGGGGAAGGATTCTGTGATTTAAATGGTCTTTGTTAGTGGAAGATTTTTTTTGCTGTATTTGAGTGCATTCTTTTTCTTGCACTCATCTCTGCAGTAAAAGAGAATATTAAAAGCTGATGGACATGACGTTATAAAATGCAGAGAAAAAGCATACCATATAGACCTGAGTGCTTTCCACTGCATGGTGTTTAAAAGATAAAAGGGTTATGGACTGCTTGTGATTGCATGTGTTACATGGCCACGTTTTGCAGAGATTTGCAAAAGCTTGACTTATAGACTTCTGTGCACTTTAGTTTAATATTTTAAAAGGTTAAAAAAAACCGAACAAGAAACAGTACGTGTTAAAATCAACTTCAAAATGCTATTCTGGAAATCTTTTTGGCTCTGATATGAATACACTTGGACTGCTTTAAACACTCCATGGTGTTGATGCGTTGAGAGGTTAGATAGTGCAGTGCTTATTAAGCCTCAGATGCTTTAGTGGGCTAATTAGTTTGTAGATACTATTTATGTGTTGAGCTGTACCGTTAGGGACTGATGTATATTTGATTACCATTTTAGAGAAGAAAATATTACCAGGACATGACAGGCCAACTCTGTTTCATGACTTCATATATCTATATTCAAACTTTTTGATAGGGCTGTAGCTACAGGTCCCCAGCTGTGTAGGCTTCAGGAGCACTGGTGCTTTACAAACACTGTTTGCAGACACTGAAAATCAGTGAAGTTCATTGTTAAACATACAAGATACACTTTTCTTTGCAAACAAATGCAATCAACCATTACACTTCAGTGATATGGGTAAACAAGGTAGACTTCTGATTTGGGAAGTATAGCTCCCCTGGTAGTTCATGGAGTAACGCTATCACCTTTCTCCTTGTCAACCAAAATGGGGACACAGCTGTCCTAGAATCATAGATATACTGGGTTGAAAGGGGCCAACAAGGATCATTGAAGTCCAACTCCTGGCCCTGCACGGGACAGCCCCAAGAACCACACCATGTGCCTGAGAGCATTGTCTAAATGCTTCTTGAATTCTGGCAGGCTTGGTGCTGTGACCACTTCCCCGAGGAGTCTGTTCCCTGAGGTGCCTGTCACCCTCTGGGTGAAGAACCTTTTCCTATTATCTAACGTAAATGACCCCTGACACAGCTTTGTGCCATTCCCTTGAGTCCTGTCACTTGGTCTCTTTCCAGCATTTTAGAACAAGAACTCGTATGCATGTATAACCATCTGAAACCTGTTTTAAGAAAATAAACAACACTGAAAAGGGTATCTAATTCTCTTCAGGCTGCATCGCTGATATTATCTTTGGTTGAAAGACAAAACAGTTGTTCTTCTCCCTCCTCTCAGACTTGGTCAAATGGCATAAATTTAGGAAACCTTGCGAAACAGATTTAATAAAATTAGCAAAAGTATCAGGCTTTCTTAGTGCTTCTCATGCTGTGCTGCCATATGCTCACTTTAGGGATGTGGTGTTCTGTTGGGTTCTTAGTGCTGGTGAACCCCCTTTTTGCCCAGACTAAGGTGAGATACAGTAGAGGCCATCAGGCAGATGGAGGCAGTGTTTTGGGCCAGAAGTTTCAGGTTCATTTTGTAACTTAATCAAAGGCTTTAATGAAGAGGCTTTTTGAAGGATGGGAGAAATGAGAACAAAATTATGCCTGGTTTCCCATTATGGGTATGTGCATGAAAAGCATGTTGAAACCTGTTTGAAAATGTCTCACCTATTTTAGCAGGATGAGGACAATGATTTATGTTTAACAAAGGAGGTCTCATTCTGCTTACACTAGTGGTAAATTTCTAATGCACTAGTTGAAGTTTCTCCCTTGATAAAACTCACACTTCAGATTAGCAGGTTAACCTCTAAATTGTCCTTACCGGGTCACAATATTTTCCATTTGCAGTTCAAAAAATAGGCTACTAAATAAAGATTTTAAAAGTCTAGGGTTATGGCGTGCAAAAGAATAAAATCCACTATTGTGTATGTGAATTTAAGGACTTTGAATAGAATTAGAATATTACCAGTTTGCAATTCTGCATGGCTACAGGTTGAAAATGCTTCTATGGAGTTTGCCAAAGCAAAGAGCTGGTGATGATTCCTTAAGAGCTTGTGGCTCACACGGTGGTGAGGTAGCAGACAACTACTGGACATGGCAGCAGTCTGAGACATTGTAGGGTGTTTTTTTAATATCTTCAAACAGTAGGCTAGGTAGGCTTTCTTTTCCTGGGAACAATATCTATGACTTATCCAAGCAGACTGTGACCAGTCTGTGAACTACTGAAGCTGAACTTTCTGTATTGCAATTAATTTGGTGATCTACAGTCCGGGCTCTTGCTGCCTCTGCCACATGACATTCATCTCTTTTCTGTTGGGGACCATTGAAACAACGTGGGGCAGGATCAGGACAGAGCTCTGCTTGGTTTGGTTTCCCAGCATACAGACAGTATAATCATAAGAGGTGAAAAAGGCTTTGGCATGTTTCATTGGCTTTGTTTGTTTGCTTTTTTCCCCTTGCGCTTTTGAGCTTGTATCAGAGTAGATCAGAGTATACGATGAAAAGCAGAGTGACAGAAGGGTATGGTTCAGTAATATGAAGAGGAGCTCTTGTCAGCTGGTTTTAGGATGGGATATATGAGCTTTACAGAATCAGTGTTTTGCATATTATATGACTCCATGTGTTAACAGGTGTTTTGTTTTACCACTTCAGGGCAGATGAATTGAGCAGAAAAGGTTAATGCCTTTGAGTGCCGGAAGCAGGTGGTTGGTAGCTTTGAATATTTATCTAATTAGCTGCATGTTGGCTGTTGTCCTAGCAGGCCTGAGGTTTCCTAGGGAGAGAGCATAGGAAAGCATGCAGAAACTTGTTGTAGCAGGATTAATGCAGAAGTCAACATGATCTAAACTTGTCCTTACTGACAAGTGTGGGTTTATTTGTTTTTAGTTCAAAAAACTATCTACTAATACTTAACGGGTGTTTGTCCTAAAAACAGAGAATGCTTGTTTGTCCGGGTGAGCTTCAGTGTAAAAAGTATCTTCTCTTATACTCCTGAGAGGGTTTTGTCCCATGGTTATGTTAGATGCTAACCCAGAAAGGGCAAAAACAGTGTTGGGGATTTTTCTGTTTTGTCTGTATTTGACAAAGCTTTTGCACTGAGTTTTGTTGTAATTTGTGTCTCTTTGTATAGCACACATGTATAAAGGCTGATGGTATACTGATATTTTACTATGGTATATGTAGTCAAGGCAAACTGGGATACTGTCAGTGCAGTACAGTAGTTCACATTTGGCATTGTATACCTCATCTGCTCTATTGACCCTTGGTGCACCACTCTTGTTTGGGACATGAGCATGGACAGCTATATCTGGTGAATGTAACTTTTTAGCCAGCATTTCCTTTGTACTTGTAAGCACTTTTTTTTTACTTTATGAAGAAACAGCAGAAGCACAGGCCATCAGCAAGAAACAGTTGACCACAGAATTGTTTCACTCCAAGTCTGTGTTTGAGTTTGAAATTTTCCTGAGAGATAATGTCTGGTAATTGCTTTTAACAGGATAAATAGTCAACTTTTTTCACATGTTGGTTTTACAGCTCACAGCACAATGGAAACTGACCCTTGGTAGAGCCTCCAGCCTCCAACATAACACAAATACTTACCAACAAATTATATATGTATATTGTATATGTACATATATATTTCCAAAGAGGAAAAAAGCGATTGTTTTTCTCGGGTACACTATACTTTATTAGCATGATCTCAAGGGAAAGTCCATAGTGAAGAGGCAGAGGCTCTTTTTTTTCTTTTCCTGCTTACAAAAGGACAGTGTTAAATAAAATTGTCTAAAATATAGCAATACTCATTGTAGAAGCAATTCCTGGTTACCTTGTATCATAGTGGGTAGCATGGATTTATTTGATAAATATTTCATATGCCTCCAGTTTCTATTTTGTCTTGCTTTGTGCTTTTAAAATGAAAAAAATACCCTTAATGTAGCCCGTTTCTGTAATAGATGTCTAGTTTGTATGCATTTACCTTATACCAGTCATAAGTCATAAAATAAGAACTTTTTCTCTGTGGAGCTGTCAATTGACATCTGTATCTCTGAAAAATCAAGGTGATTGAAAAATGTTATTTAGAGTCAGAAAAGTTTCAATGATGGATGTATCTTAAATGCAATGAAGAGTTTTATTTGTCATCCTTTCAGAAAATAAATACCATGCCTAACTAGAATCCTGAATCCAGGTTGTGAAACTTCTTACACAAGGATAGCTGCAGTGAATGGAATTTCTGCTTCAGATTGCTCTTAGCTTCAGATGCTGCCTCTTTGAGTTTTAATATCTGAACCTGAAATTATTCTTTCAGAGATTTCCTCTTTGGTATTTTATTTCTTGCTGTTAGTGGAAGGTCTCTTGCTTAGCTGGTATTGTCACATTTGCTAGCTTAGTTATATGAACTGTGTTGGACTGAACCAGCAAAGGCATCTAAGCTCTTTCAAGATAAGACCCAAAATTTCAGAATTCTTTAAATGAATAAACTTTTACATGAGAAGTTGAAGCTATGGTTATTTTGTTTCTCTACATATGCAATTTATGTGGCCTCTTTTGGTACTATTGCATGCAATTGCATTTATGACCTGTGAATTTGACTGTTTATGTATACATCCATGCAACATATGTATACTCAACCATACTAGAAAACAGGTCAAACCTGTACTTTT
>NW_008690726.1:50319-77614 GCF_000695815.1 Acanthisitta chloris | reverse complement strand
CAGAGTTGCTTCTAATTAAGTCCTAATGAATGATAAATCTGGAGCTTCAGAGTATGATAACTTTGTAGGAGTCACTATCATAGAATCACAAAATGGAAGGGATCTTTCAAGGTTATCTAGTCCAGCCATGCTGCAGTCCTTCAACTGGATCAGGTTGCTCAGAACCCTGTCCAGCCTGACTTTGAATGTTTCCACAGATGGATCATCCACCAGCTCTCTGGACAGCCTCTTTTAGTTTAAAACCATTACCCCTTGTCCTGTCACAACAGGCCCTATTAAAATGTCTGTCCCCATCTTTTCTATAAACCCTCTTTAAGTACTGAAAGGCCTCCCTGGAGCCGCCTTGTCTCCAGGCTGAACAATTTCAACTTTCCCAGTCTTTCCTCACAGGAGAGGTACTCCATCCCTCCAGTAATCTTTGTGGCCTCCTCTGGGCCTGCTCCAGCAGGTCTCTGTCTTTCCTCTGCTATGGACTCCAGGGCTGGGTGCAGTGCTCCAGGTGGGGTCTCTCAAGAGTGAAGTAGAGGGGCAGAATTTCCTCCCTTGACCTGCTGGCCACATTGCTTTTGATGCAGCCTGGGATATGGTTGGCTTTCTGGGCTGTGAGTGCATGTTGGTAGCTGATGTCCAGCTTTTCATTCACCAGCACCCTCAAGTCTGTCTTGGCAGGGCTGCTCTTAATCCCTTCATCCCCCAGCCTGTATTAGTACCAGCGATTGCCCCAGTCCAGGTGCAGGACCTTGCACTTGGCCTCATTGAAGCTCATGAGGTTCACAATGGACCTGCTGCTCAGGCTTGTCCAGGTATGTATGGGGATACTGAAATTTATCTTTTGAAGCATGGATAAATGCAGTCTGTTTTGGAAGGGGATATAAAATGATGGCTGAGGTGCTCATTGCTAATGCACAAATAAAGTTAGCTGTTCAAGACAAGCCCAATTCTTCTTGCAGGCAGTGATTTGGAAGGCTTGGTTTTATTGGTGTCTGATAGTTCAAGACCATCCCTTGAAATGGACCTTGGATGAGGGGCTGAAGGGAAAAATCAACATAATTTTGAAATGGGTTTGCAATGGGAAAAGAATTTATAGTTTTTACTGTGGAAGTACTGTGCAGCCCTGAAGGTGGCAGCTTCCCAACATAACTTAGATGCAGATCTCTAAAGATGCAGAGGACTAGAAGATGACACTGTTAGTCATCCTGGCCTATTGTAGACATTAAGAAAGAACCTCCCAAATGTGTCAGTCTTAACAGGTGTCATTTTTTTGTACTGTAGAAACCGAACTGGGAGCTCAGTTCTTACTGGCTTTATTCCTTTGCTCCACTAACTGACATTCCCATGAGAAAGGGGATTATTTGCTTCATATTTGAAATACATTAGTTTTCAGTGTTAATGGCATAATAAGCATGTTGCTCAAGAGGTATTTTTAAGTCAACAGTTCACAGTTTTTACAGCAAGCAGTTCATGCTCTTGAATTTGTGGTTTCCATTTGTATTTCACAGAAGACACTAGTTAAGATGTTTGTTGCAAAATTTTTAAGTTAAGCTGTTGTGAAATGCTACTTAACATATTACAATTACTGGAGGAAGGACATTTGATGAGAATAAGCCAGGTATTGCGCACTCTGTTGTTGTCATTCTTTGCTCATGCTGTGGTTGAGATACAGTGTGCCCATCTTGAATTTCTTGTGACCATTGCTCAGAAACCACATGCTAAGAAGACATTGTCATGTTCTAAGAAAATGGTCAGGGAGTATGTTTGGATTGAGGAGATGGGCTGTAACTGACTTCCTCCAACATCCTAAATTATATTGCTTGCATAACGAGGTTTCCAGCTGGGAGACCATTGCTTGGTGCAATATTTCCATGTGAAGAGAAAGAACACAGATCGAGTTGCCCCATTTCTCTTTTCTTTCCCATGCTCCCTGCTGGAACTGTCCTGATGGTGCAGCTGCTACTGACTTCACCCCCTGCCAAAGTTGTGGTGTTGCTTTGTGGCCTCATGAGCAAATGGCAGGTGGCAGGATGGATAGAGGGTGCAGCTTTATTTTGTCTTCTCAAAACATGCTTCAAGTAGCTTGAATTGTGACTGGTGCTACATGTTCCTTTCCCACCTTTATGTTCCCTGATAGGGACAAGCTGTTGAAGTAACACAGCCTTGGTGCTTTTTTATTAATCTTTGCCTACTGTCCTGGGGATTTGATGTATCCACATGTTTGAAACAGTTAGGAAATCATTACATCAGTATGAGAGGGATTTGTTTACTTCTCCGGTGCTGATTTGTAGTGCTTTTCTCTGTATTTTTCCCTGGTTTTTAATTTTAATATGTTTACAATAGGGAGAGACAAGCCTTCTTAATATGACAAGTTTTTTCTTACTTGTCAGACTTGAATCATAATGAGAAGCCTTTAGTATGTTTTATCTAGGCAACCTTTTTCTTAGCACTAAGATCTGAAGTTGCTTAATAAGATGTTTTATTACTGATGCAGCAGTAAATTTGGATTTTATTGTTGGTTTTTTTCCTTTGATCGGCTTTATTTCTTTATAAGGACCCTATTCTATTGCAATGATGTGGACACACTGAAGCATTAGCTCAACCATTCTTATTCCACTGCACAAGGATTCAGTTTGCATTTCATTGTGAGAATGGGCAGTGCTTTTTTTTTTTTTTCCTTTTAAAAACAGTGCTCATTTGCTTTGTGCTGTGGGAATATGCATGCTGCTGTTAAATGTTAAAACACTCAACTTATGCATGGACTGGAGCCTACATGTGTGAGAATTGTAAACTTATAGAAGGAAAAAATGTATGTTGATACGTGAATGCATACAGAAGAGAGGTATGGCTAGTAGCTATTACAAGCTAATTTGTTAGAGTTGTCACATGTTTCTCTTGGTGTTGCTTTTAAGAGATAGGAAAGATTCTTTCTGAATTGGAACCTGAGATCCAAGTTGAGGATATTTGTAGAATGTCTCATTTGATGACTTAATCTTTGACTAATACACTGAACCTTCTGCAGGCAGTAATATTGTAACAGTAGTGCAGCAAAACTTGTTTAAAGACCTTATGGGGAAAGTGAGTACATTTTGAAAAAAATCATGCCATTTCATAGCTGCATACTCACAAACAATAAGTCATATCCATGTGTTGTGTCCAGCAATCAGGTGTATGTGTTGCAGTGGTAGGATTCATGAGATTAGTAGAGGAACATGTCCTTCATTCTTAGATTGGCTTTTGATGTTCCTTTTGTGTTCTGTAGTGTACCTAATGGGTTAGAATCTTTGACTTTTCCTTCCTGTGTCATGCCTGCAAGTGTTAGGGTTTGCTTGGTCTTCTTCTGTCTGCTTATCAGCTTCACTGAGTCTCGTCGTCTTACTGCCATCCTCGGTTACTGGCTCAAGTTTTTGTTTTAGTGTGGATGTAGGCTGTACCTTATTCTAGGCTGCCATGTGTTCTGCTGCCATGGTGTCCTGAGAAGCTGCTGTGACCTGAATCACCTGTGAATTCACACACATACCTTTTTATGTCCTTCTGCTGTCCCTTCTGATGTTTCTGCACCTGTGCACCTCTGTTCGTTCACTAATCATACCAGTTGTAATATTCTTAGTACAAATCCCAACAACAGACTGCAGTAAAAAGATAGTTGATTAAAAATGTGCGTGTTTAATCTTATTTTAATTTTTATCACATTTGAAACATGTTTAATTATTTTAGATATCTTTTTTCTTAATTGAATAGATGTTTTGTATAATATAGGCTGCTCAGGAGGTATAAAAAAAAATCATCAAATTGAAAACAGTGCAGTTACCTGGTCAGGACCCTTGTTGTTAGTTGTGCAATATCTCAGTTTTTGAAACCTACTGTTCCTGAATTTGAGGCGAGATAAGAGTTTTCTTTCAGTTGAGTTGGTACTGACTGAAGGCATGTCTTGCAAATTATGCTGCTCAGATCAGAGCACTATACGTCACTTGGAGCTTTTTAAAGAGTCAGTAGAAGGTGACATTCTGTCTCACCCATCATTCTGCTTGCCTTTAATGACAGGCAACTACTGCTGCCATGAGATGAATTTCAGAATAACAGTCTGGTATTTGTTCGTTCTTTTTAAAAATGTCAACAAGCAAGAGTTGTTATTTTTGAGAGTAATGAGTAATGCCTTCAATCAAATCCCATTGGGTTTGCCTTTGTGACACGTTGTTATCCTTCATTCTCCATCTTCTCCATGTAACACTTGGAAACCCAGGGTAAATTTTAGCTTTATCTTTGTTGGAATGACGAAGTTAAGTTGCCTATTTTGACTTGAAATATTACGTCTACTGAAAATTGTTATAGGACCACCATTAAGGTACTTCTGGGACTTCACTGTTTGTTGGTGAAGTGGCAGTTTGTGGCTGTCTTGGCCACAGTGACCATGAAGTAGTTGAGTTTGAAATCTCTGGTGACAGGAGCAAAATGTTAACTCTGGATATCAGGTAAGCTGCTTAGGGAACTAGTTAGTAAGATGTTGTGGCTAAGTACTTTTGAAGGTGCTGGGATCCATGAGTGTTGGTCACTTTTTAAGTACGACCTCCTAAGAGCACAGAAGTCAAGCAGGTGAGGCAGAAGGCCAGCTTTGATGAGCAGGGATCTTGTTCTGGAACTAAGGCAAAAAAAGATAAAGTATGGCCAGTGGAAGAAAGGTCAAACAACATGGGAGGAATACAGAGATGCTGTTTGCCACTATAGGAGAAAATTCATGTGACCAAAGCTCATTTAGAGTTGAAGCTGGTCAGTAGTGTGTAGGGCAATAAAAATGGCTTTTAAAAAACATACTAATAGCAGAAGGTAGACCAGAAATTACATTGGCTTATTACTTGGTAAGGATAGTCACCTCACAAATGGGAGCACAGACAAGGCAGAGATGTTTAATGCTTTCTTCATCCTGGTCTTCTGTCCTGATGATGGACTCTGAGCTGGAGGACTATGATTGTGAGTATAATAAACTGACAGTCAACCCTGAACTTCTGCAGGGCTTCCTGCTGCAGCTGGAACCCTATAAGTCTATGGGGCCTGATGTGATGCATCCTGGGGGTACTCAGAAAGCTGTCTGATGTCATAGCAAGACCTTTCTCAATGTTTTTTAAATGGTGTTGTGAGCCTGAAGAGGTCCCAGTTGACTGGAAGCTGGCAAATATCTCAATTTTCAAGAAGGGCAAGAGGGATGACCTTGGTAACTACAGGCCTGTCAGTCCCACTTCGGTGCCTGGTAAAATTATGGAGAAGATTATTCTGGGAGTTGTTGAAAAACACCTGCAGTGCAGTCATCGATCACAGCCAGCATGGCGTCATGAGTGGGAAAGTGCTGCTTGTCAAACTTAATTTCCTCTTATGACAAGGCAACTCACCTAGTTGATCAAGGGAAGCCATTTGATGTAATAGTTTTGGATTTCAGTAAAACTCTTGATAATTTGTCTAAAGGATCTTTCTGGATGAAATGTTCAGCACACAGCTGGATAAAACCATCATGAGAGGAGTAAACAGCTCACATGGGTGAGGTGCAAAGGGTTATAGTGAATGGAGTTACATCAGGCTGGTGACTGGTCACTAGTGGGGTTCTGCAGGGTTCCATCTTATGCCCAGAGCTCTTTAACATCTTCATAAATGACTTGAATGCAGGACTTGAAGGGACACTGAGTAAATTTGCTGATGAGAAAAAATTGGCAGGAGCTGTTGACTCTCTTAAAGGCAGAGACGCCTTGCAGAGAGTCTTGACAGGTTAGAGGTCTTGGGCAATCACCTAACAAGGACAAGTGCTGGATTCTGCACCTGGGAGGGGGCAACCCTGGATGCACTTACAGACTGGGAAGCAAGACACTGGAGACTAGCACCGTGGAAGGGGACCTTGTCGATGGCAGGTTGAATGAGTCCTCAGTGTGCCCTGGCAGCCTGGAGGGCCAACTATGTCCCTAGGTGGACCAGGCAAGGCAGGTGATTGTCCTGCTCTGCTTTGTGCTGGTGTGGCCTTGCCTTGAATACTGTGTGCAGTTTTGGGCACCAAAGTATCAGAAAGATACGAAGTTATTAGTATCCAAAGGAGGGTAATGAACATGGTGAACAGATCTAGGGGGGAACCATAGGTGGAGCAGCTGAGGTCACCTGGTCTGTCCAGCCTGGATAAGAGGTGGCTGAGGAGAGACCTCATAGCAGCCTACAGCTTCCTCACGAGGGGAAATGGAGGGGCAGGCACTCATCTCTTCACTCTCGTGACCAGTGACAGGACCTGAGGGAATGGCATGAGGTGTGTCACGAGAGGTTTAGGTTAGATATTAGAAAATTGTTCTTCACTCAGAGGGTGGTTGGATACTGGAACAGGCTCCCCAGGGAAGCTGTCACAGCACCAAGCCTGACAGAGTTCAGGAAGTGTTTGGACAACACTCTCAGGCACATGGTGTGATTCTCGGGAATGTCCTGTGTGGGGCTGGGAGTTGCACTCAGAGATCATTGTGGGTCCCTTCCAACTCAGGGTATTCTATGATTCCATAAGGTCCAATTCCTGGGCATGGTTTTAGGCTTGTATCCTATTTTCTAAGCTGTGGTTCATCTTGGCTGTTTTCCAGGATATCCCTGCTGGTAGGGAGGTAAAAAAAAGTATATTATTAACTGGAGTTGGCAAACTGGAGTTACAGCAGCAGTGAAAATGAGTGTGCTTGTGTTTGTATATTACAGTTAACTGTTGAAGAACTGAGACAACTCTTGAAATTAAGCAGCTGTCTTCAGTTAAAACAGCTCTCCATGCCTATAAATGAACAGCCCTGCTTCTGCTTCTGGACTTCTTACTGAGCTGTTTTGCATGGCCATGCTTGCTGTCATCCTGTATAATATGTCCTTAAGACTGAAAGGAGAGCTAAGATCATAGGAACTTCAAAGTACTTATGTGCTGTGCCTTATTAATATCTTAACATTGTTTCTAATAGTCTGTTTCCTAGGATTCCCAAGGCTTTACAAGATGAACCTAGATATTAGGAAGGCTTAGGTTAAATCAGGATTGTAAGGAATTTGTATCATAGGTGGAAGACAAGAGAGCACTCAAAAATAGCATAGGACCATTGCTTCTCTAGTGTGTTTAAACAAAGTGCTTTAATTAAATTCCTGAAACTGCTTAAATATTTCTTTAAAGTTAACTTAAATCAAACATGTTTGTTTATAGTTTTTGATACTTGATATTATTATGTTAAATTATTTTGTTAATAAGTATTAGCATCCATGCAGGTTGAGAAGTTAGAATAAGTACAAGTTATACATACAAGTGAGGATCAGTCATTCCTAAGGTCTCTTGTCTGTTTTCCTTATCTGAGTTAGTTATATTCTGAGCAGTCCTCCATAGCCAGGCAATGGCTAACACAAATAGTCCCTTTTCATCTTTGTGGATTATCCAAATTCCCTGTTGCTATTTCATGTGCAGAAAATAATAGTTCTTCATGTAATTTAAGTAGCCTCATTTATTTGTTGCTTTACTCTCTCTGACAAGCATGGGCTGGTTGTGCTGATTCGTGCATTCATAATGTCCATAGTTGTCTACAGAGAAATACAGCCTTTGGCAACTGAGGAGGTTGGGAGCACCAAAAAAACCAAACCCAAACAAACACAACCAAAAAAACCAAACCACAAATGAACCACCTCTTCCTAGAATGAATCATAGAGTGGCCTTGGTTGGAAGGGACCTTAAAGATCATCTGGTTCCAACCCCCAAGTTCTTCTGTACCTGTAATATGGCAATCAGAATAAACACTACTGCATCAAGTGCTGGAGCTTTGTACTGAAAAAATACTATATATATAAAATATATATACCCCCCTGTGTGTGTATATATCTCCTGATTGTGTGCCAGCTTTATGTCACCTAGGGATATTGTCAGATGTCTCGTTGAGAGCAAAATTTTACTTTGTTTATGAAAAGTAGTATCACTGGAAAGGATTAAGGAATTAAATTCTTAGGCAAAGTGATTGTCTGGCTCCTGCTTCCTAATGGATGTGGAGCAAGCTTTATTCTGTGGGAGTTATGCAACTGTAGCTCTGACTGTTGCCAGTGTGAAACATAAGGTATTGTCTTCAGCATGATCTTCCCTTATTGTCAGGAGTTATTAGTGAAGAGACAAAGCAACTTCCTACTGTGCCTTCCAGACTTACCTGGTGGCCTTAGAGAATGAGATATTGGGGTGAGAAGAGCACCAGTAAGAAACATCTGTAGCTTTGTCAGTGGTTATGATTATCACTTTGTTATGGCAATTTCCAGAGAAGTCATGTGTGAAACACAAATTGCAGGTCAGATTCATACTCAAAATATTTTCCCATAAACATGGTTTTTGTTGTTAGGGGTTACTCCCTTGGGAGACGTTATGAAATTTGCATACTTGCTTAATTCTCCATTGAAAATATATTCAAAGTATGGAGGGGAAGGAATACTGATAAGGTGTATACAAAGGCCACTGGGAAGTACTACACCTATATCCTAGTGCTGAATTGAAGTTGTTACTTTGTGTTGATCTAGGCTTAGATATCAGTATTTGAAAAGTGCTAATGAAATTTCTTGGCATTGAGCTGCCTCCATCCTGTTTGCTCACTTATGCAAAGGAATCCCAGATAGCTTACAGATGTTTCTTAGTGAAGACTAGAAGAAAGAGATGGAAAAATCCCCAGTCAGTCACTTCTGGAGAGGCCTGCAAAGTTTGATACGAGCGAGCTTCCTGATGTAAAGAGATCTCAGGGTGCAAATCACTGATGTATGTAACAACTCCCTTTCCAGAGTGTGGAAGTTGACTCTGGTCTCAATGTGAATTTTCCTCAAAAGGTGCAGGTCTAACAAACCATCTGCTCCTTAACTCTTAAGTTCCCATGGCTGTTAGTAATTCAGAAACACTGGAAAAACAAGCCTTAAACTGTCTTGTGACATTAAAAGTATAAATTATTTCTGGTTTGTGGAAGGTGAAGCAGGCACCTGGGTTTATCAGTGTTTATGTCATGCTGAGGTGATGGATGTCAGGTGATTCCATGAATATATTTATGTGGGAAATGTCAGGCCTCTGTTGTCTGCAACCTCCTTTACCCACGCTGAGTTATTTTGTGCAAGAGGCAATCGTAGAACATGTATTTAAAAGAAATACTAACCAGATTGTGGTAGTGTCTTCTGTGGCACCAATTATTTAGGAAAGTATAGGATTTTCTTTCAAAGGTCACATTGTCTGCTCTGTTTTGTTTGTAGTTACAAAATTTTTGGGAAATATTTCATGTGTAGTAAGCCTAGAGGAGGACAGACACCTGCTTTACATGGACTGTGGTAAATCCATAAACCTCTATGCTGTTCCTTGAGGGTCAGTTCCTTCATTCAAACAAGATGGATATCAGAATAACAACTGGTTCCTACTCTTGAAGTATTGGTAAAAGACTTTTTTTTTTTTTAATGTAAGCATGTGTTTACAAATGCTTCTAGTTGGGAGCAGGTGATTTTCTTTGTAACTCTTCCCATTAAATGTATTCAGTGGCAAGTTTTTACCAGTAAATGATCTTTAGCTAAATACCCAATAGATTTGAAGAAAATCAAATGTGGACAAACATTTTAATAAAAATGTTTCTTTTTTATTTATATTTCATGCCTTCTCTTATGTCACAGGAGAGCTATTTAAGCAACATAAAACCCAGCATGTAGAAATACAGTAAAATAGGGGAGTGAATTTGACATAAGAACATGCACGTCTGCTTTTTAGGCACAGATTGACGGAGGGGGCGGAGAAAAAACCTAAACCAAAGTAATTGTGTATTAGTCTGGAAGTGTTTTGCTGTAGCACCACCATTTTGCCTGGAGTCTGTTGAACTGATGGCTTTGGTGAAATGACCTTTAGCCTCTAGCTCATCAGAAACATTTCTGATGGTTTAAGACCTCACTACTTCTATGCTGGATGTTCTTGCACCTACAGTAGAATTAGCAGGGGAAAAATCTGTGTTTTCTTCAATTCTTTTATGTAGTTCTTTACTCTTCCCTAAGTCCAATAAAGTAAAGGGAATGAAAGTACATAGAGTGAAGGACTGAGGCTGCTCTGTAGGTGTCACAGCTTGAAATATGCCTTAGAATTTCAAACCTAAAGCTTTGGTCAGTAACCATCTCTGCAGCCTTCACTCTGTCTCAATTCCTTTCTCTCATGGCTGCAGATGTGCAGCTATAAGGAGTATTACTGAATTGGCAAAAACAAGCACTCAGAAATGAAGATCAGTATGAAGAACAGCTATGCAGCCTCCTTTTCTATTTTAGCCTCTTAACAGTTCTTATGCAGGGAGTACTTTCTGGTGTTTGCAAAAGATTACTGCCATGTTCAGTGCTGTGATATAATTTCTGTGACACATTCTCAGGTGCTATTTACTGGTATCTAATGGTTTTTAAAACTTTCAAACTCTTGCAGATGATAGGATTTTTAATTTTTAAATGGTTTTCTGCACTTCTCATCACCATAACATGCAAGTGCTTTACTCAAATGGTTTAATTAATTTTCACAGCATTTTTTGTGGTCAGAGCTTCTTGGTATTCCTTGTTTCTTAGTGTTTGGAGGCTTGGGAAGTGGGATCAGATATATCCCCAAACCTGGTCATCTGACATGTGACTCCCAAAGGTTTCATGCTGCTGAGCATTAAGCTGTAGCTGTGACCTTCCATGCCTGCTGCCTGTTGGGCACTACCCAGGGTTGTGTGTCCTGAAAGGAATATAAGTACAATTTAGAGGTATAAATTAATTCTGGACCAGGAACATGCTTCTTAAGTGGGTTGTGGGTGTATTTCTGGTTTTTTTGGGGTTGGATTTTTTTGGTCGATCATCAGGTATCTTCACTAGGACACCATGTTTTATCTTTCTGGAGACCTCTAAATCATGTTTGCTGTGACTGTTAAAAAGGTTGTATAAAGTACAGTTGCCCTCATTACACGAACAGTGGAAATCTATCCCATCCAAAATGGTATGACATGGGAGTCCTGGGGAAATTTGTGAGCCTGTGTAATTATGTTACAAGTGCACCAGGAGGAAGTCTGGATGTGTATGGGCAACCTGACTCCTGCCATTTTTGCATTTTAAGTCTCTGAGTTTGCAACCTAAATAGTGTGTTTTGACCACAGTTTTGTTTGTATTGTTTTCTAAGTTAGAAAACAAACCCACAGCAATTTGTTACGTGATGCTGCACTCTGTTCATCACTGTCACATCTTTTCCCAGGCTGCCAAGTTGGTTCCTGTTCCCCCCAACAGTTTTCACCTCTGTACTGCATTTGTGCCATGTCTTGAATCACTGAAATAGAGGCAGCAGAGGCTCACTGCTTGCTGTTTGGGTAGTTGGGATGCAGCCTGCTGCATCCTGGATTTGTGTTTGGAGGGAAAGCTGTCCTGTCTGGATGTACTGCTCAGTGCAGTCAGAGTCCCTGAAGGACATGGTTAAAATTGATGCCTTCTGCTGAGCTAATGCACCTGCAGTTTTTCAGAGTAAGTTGACCAAATCTGAGCCTTTTCTCATTGTGTTGCCTGAAAGCACATGCACCATAAAAGCCTATTCTGTTGCCCATCTTGAAATTTGGCTACTTAAAAACCTCTTGCTTACTTTTTAAAAATCTTTGGCAAAGCACTATTCATTGTACTGGGTCTTTCGTCTTATTCTTGGAAGAGATCTGTGGTTTCTGGAGAGCTAGGATTTTATGCTAGAGTTTCCAGAACTCATTAGATGATACTCTGGAAATTACACCCTACTGGAGGGGACAGGTTTTGACTGAAAAATAGGGTATTGGCCAACTGTTAGAGTAGACTTTTTGAATGCAATCTGAAAAATACAGCAGTCTAATAGTACCTGATTTGAGTTTGGTCATCCAAAAATTCTTTTTAAATGACCACTAATAGAATAATTATATTTCTACAAGGAAAAATGTTGAAGTACATAGCACTCACTGCATGTTCAATGATTTTGTTACAAATCAAGGCTTATACAATTCAGGCTCAAAAAAATGACCAGAAGAGTAAATTACAGAAATAAGTAAATCTTCTGCATATCATTTATTGGTGGTTGATGTGTGCTTATCTAACATGGTGAGCTCCAGGCTTATTGAGGTGGATCTCAGGAGGTGTGCTCAGGGGTGAGAAGCAGTTAGGTGTGAAGCTGGTGTCGCTCTGCCTGGTACCAGCTCTCAACAGAGGTGAGGCCAAGAGGTGCTGAACTGTCAGAGTCCCTCTGGCCACCTCTCCTGCTCTGTGCCTTTGCCCCAGTGAGCTGTGAACCCAAACACTTGACAGGTGGTGGAGGGAGATAATGGGGGTTTTATGTTTTCTTGCAGATGGTGGTACAGGTACTAGATATGCTTTGTTTACTAAATGTTAATGGTTTCTTAAGGAAATAACTCTGTGCCTTCTGGAGCAGAGGTTCACAACTGAGTGGAATAGTTAAAGCTCAACAAATGGCATTTTAAAATGCTGTTTCATTATGACTAATTAATAGGCAGGGCAGCTGACGTTGGCTTGAAGGGTGTCTGTAAAGCTAGTTTTTGTGGGCCTTGTAGATTATAAAATGGTTCAAGAAAGACTGATGGATTCTGGGTTCTCCCTGAACTTTCAAAACAGGCACATTATTTTAGGGATGAAATCAAACTCCCAATGTCATCACTGACACTTTGCAAATGGAAATGATGGGTACAGCTCAGCTTTAATCAGAAAAATTAACTACTGCTTGATACACTTACCTCAGTAGTTGTAAGGACAACATTTAACATGTTTTGGACTTTTTCTGCTTCAGTTGCATGTCGGTGGGGAAGGCTCACTGAGCTCAAACAATGAAAGAAAAATCTGTCTCACCTTTCACAAGTTAAAGTTTAAACTGTGAGGTTTAGCTATCTGCAGGCCAGGAGAAACAAAGGAGGTTTCTTAGCTTTGCACCTGTCAAATGCTGGAAATAATTGCTGTTCGAAAGCAAAAAAAACCCCAACCCAAAACACAAGCTGTGCAGCAGCTGCCAAGTCCAGTGTGTGGGTATATGCAGGTACCTAGGCCAAGCAGGTTGAGGAAGCACAGCTTTTGGTGTGCAGATTTGGTGTGCTGAAATTGAGTTGTGTTTTGTTGTGTGGAAACCATGGGATACAGGTGTGGTATCTGTGCTGGAGACAGTAGCTGAGGTAGTCATGAAGGGAGTTTGCACTCAGGTGGGAGGAAGGAAAAGCCTTGCTGTAACTTGAGTTGAATATGGCTGAAAGCATTTTTCCAAGTGTCTTGACTGGTCTCCTAACAGGCAGCCTCTTGCCTCACAGACCCTCCCTTGGTTATGTCTCCAGGTCAGAGGTGTAACCTCCCTCCACAATTATGAACCACCTTAGGAAAATGATGCATATTTTCTCCACTCCTGTGTAACAGGATTGGAGAATGGCACACTAACACTTCTTTGTAGGCATGAATTGGCCCCCTTGTTTTGCTGAAATTAATTAGCCATGTGGTGCTTCTATTACCAGAAATCCATTATTGAGCACTTCAAAAGCTGAATAAAAAAGTGCAGACACTGGAATTTGAATACTGCTCATAGTTTAAGTCAGCCTTAACTGATAAGGTTTTTAAAGGTAGAAAGATTTTTATGTGATTTTCCAGATGTTTCTGTGTCAGTTGGAGAACCGACAATTGCAGTAACCTGTTAGTACTGAGAGAAAATTGAAAACTTAAAATGATGGGACTGGTAATAATTTACATGTGGTGGGACTGAAAGCTGAATTACCTGCAGGAGTCCTTGGTTAATGCATGTGTTTGGGGCAGTTGAGCTTGTTCTGATAATTCACTTTGATATCAAGCTTCTTGCGTAACTCATGTTTCCCTGGTCAATACATGTAATTTGAGGATTCTTGTACTTTTAATTGTTTAAAGAATAAAAAGATGAAATTGATAAATCTGTTGTACTTGCTTACACTAAACAAAGTAGTAGTAAACAGCATCAAGGCTTAGCATGGAAATAAGGTCAATCCCCCTAATTCCACTAGAGCTTGGGTTTTTTTTTTTCCTATGGAAAATTATTAGTATTTTAGTAAGCAATGAAATATGATTTTTTAGGTGGTCTTAGAACACCTGGACTGCTAAAGTTAGGTGGCCCAGTAAGTATTGGCTCTTTATGTAAGATTTCTTCCTGTATCTCAGAAAGCTTGGCTTCTAGGATGGACAGAAAAAGGAAACTGGGTTTCAACTGTTGGCAGGATGTGAGAAAAAGGACAGCTGTGCTCTCTAAAGGTTTTTTAGCTGTAAATGAATCAGCTGTAGGTGATTTTCAGGAAACAAGGCAAGTGTTCAAGACTGTGAAATTACCAGTATTCTACCTAGGTGTCTATCTGTGGCTTTGTTAGACTTCTTGAGGCATCTTGCATGGAGTAGTTGATCTTTGAAGCCAGCATAAGTGTTAGAAATGAGGACACTCAGAGAACTATACGAGGTCCTGAGAAAGAAAGCTACTTACATACTTAATGGCATTTTGTGTAATCAAAGTCTAACAAATATTAGTGAAATTAATCTACTCTGTGTGGAAGTGAAGTATCACCAGTTCTGTTTTAAGAGAATGAAGGAATTAGGAGAACTGACAAAGGACCCTTAGGAAGTTAGTGGCAGAGGTAGGAAATTGCACTGGTTTAAGAGAGTCCCACTGCAATGCATAATCCAGCAGCATTAAGGAGTTTTTACTCTTACATATTCCAGAGTTTACAGATAAATTCAGTCAGGTTCTTAAGACTCTGAATTGTATTGTTTATTCTTATTTTAAAATAAAACCACAAATGTGCAAAATTTCGTTGTCTTTGCTAACTTGCATTGAAGGATGTTGAATTTGCTTCATGCTAACAAACAGCCAAAGTCTTTTCCTGCAGGTTGCTTGGCTAGTATTTGTTATGCTAATCTTGTGCATCGTGTTAAAACTGAGAGTATGTACACTTACCTAGAGGAGCACAGAAACTTGTGCTCTTGCAGGTCTATGCAGCCACGTCCCTCTGTATCTGCTGGCACTTACATCCTCTGTTTCTTCTTGCTGTTTTAAGTCAGTGTGCTGTCTTTTCTTTACATGGTAATCCCTGTAAAATGGGGATATGTTTCAATATGCTCATGCAATTCATGGACTCTAAAGTGCTGCTCTGCGTTGCTGCTGTTGCTCAGTGTCTTGGTGCAGTGAACTGAGGTGTGAAGCCACATCACTCTTAATCTCCTCATCATCCTTGGTTGTCTTTTATTATGGTTATGTTACAGAACTCAAACATGGGTCTGAATTGTGCCCTTTTTCCAAAGTTTTAGTATTTCAGTGTTAAGCAGTTTATTTGGGTCTAAGACCATACTTTCAGCTAGATAGCGGTGAAGCTTTTTTCTCTCCTTAGTCTTTCTTTTAGGACTGCATCGTCTGTGTGTTATTCCTGTGCTACAGTATTAACAGGCAGCTTTGCCTGTACACTGACACTTTCACTGCACCAACCCTGCAAGTTTTGATTATACAGATAATAAATACCAGTTGTTTATTAATTTTGAATTTATGACATTGAGCACTTCATGTTTGGCTGTTTCCTAGTTGTTTTCTACACAGAGAATTGATGATAATAGTCAGCTAGTCTTAATCTTTCATACCTGTAACAGTGTAGGACCTTCTAACTCTGTGTGCTTAGGCAAAGATACATACTGTGAATTTTACTCTGTTTGTTTGTTTTTTAATAAATAGTGACATCCTGGTCACTCTTAAGTGGTTCTTTGAAGATGGATAGTGATGATGCATGTATCAGTGGGACTTCTGGAGTGTTGAACCTACTCAGTGCTATTCTCATTGATGTGGATGATGGGATGAAGAGCATCCTTACCAGGTTTGCAGATGATATCAAAGGGAGGAGAGTGCTTGGTGGCACAGTGACCTGTAGTTTGCTGGGACCTCAGCAAGCTGGAGGCATGGACAAAGAAAACTTCATGAGTTTCAGTAAAGACTCATGTACCTTGAATAGAACAGCCCCCAGGTAACAGTGTGGGCTGGGAACTGATTTTCTAGGGAGAAGCTTTATGTGTGTGTGTTAGTGTTATATTTGTTTGTGGTTTTTTGGTGGTTTTATTTTTTTTTAGAAGAATGGAGCTAGAAAACTGTGCCCAGCTTTGGACACCTGAAGACAAAATGGGTATCAGTGAACCAGAGGGAATTTATCAAAAGCCTTCAGAGAAGATTAGAAGGGTGGAGATGAGATCTCATTGCTGTCTTCAACTGCCTAATTTGTAATTACAGAGAAAGTGGAACCTAAATTTTCACAGAGGAGCCCAGTGATGGGACTGAAAACAGTGCTCCAGCAGAAAGACCTTGGTGTAGATGAAGACAGTGGCAGTAAAGATTCTATTGTAATTCTGACTGGTTGTAAAGAAAAATATTTTCATTTCAAGAGGGGATAAGTAGCAGGAACAAGTTGCCCAGAGAGGCTTGTATCCTTCTTTGGGGAGTCTCCATCCTCAGATATGCCCAAAGCTCAACTTGACAATTTTGGGTTTCATTATTGAACTCTGGAATTAGCCCAGCTTTAAGCAGATATTAGAACCAGGCAGGAAGCTAAGGGAGACTCTGAAGATCTCATCTGACTGGAGTTTTTCTATGGTTTTATATAGCTAACTTGCTGAATGAAAGTCTTTGAAGTCATCATTGTATAGGACCATATTAACCTGTCTTATACAAAGGCACATGTAGCAAAACCTTGGGTTTTGAGGTTAGGACGTTGTGCCAGCCTAGTGCCAGAGTGTGTGTATATATATGTAATTGCAAGCAATTTTGGGAGGGAAGGACTTAGTTGACTGTGAACAGGAGGCAGTGGGCGTGTTTTCTTTTGGCTTCTTTAGAGA
This sequence comes from Acanthisitta chloris, assembly GCF_000695815.1. Taxonomy (NCBI): domain Eukaryota; kingdom Metazoa; phylum Chordata; class Aves; order Passeriformes; family Acanthisittidae; genus Acanthisitta; species Acanthisitta chloris. The sequence continues at coordinate 60,766 of NW_008690726.1, read as the reverse complement.
ACAACATTATTGTCAAAGATCAGAACCAACATGAGCTGGTGGAAAACAATACTCTCACAAATAGAAATGCTCTCAGTGACAAAGTACTTGTTTGCTCACACAGCCAGTCTGGAGCACTGCTGTTCCCTTGTTTGTTTTTGTTCAAATGTCCAGATATTTGTAAATACAGTCTTTGTCCTTTTCTTAAGAAAAGAGGGTAAGAAGATAGAAACATATACATTTTCAATTGATTTCATTAACAAGTAAGGCCAGAGTACCATGTTTATAATGCTGGCTAGGAGGCACCATGGAAAAATTTAAACGAGTAAACAAGATAATTGTGAACCGTTTACAGACATTTTCTTCCTAAAAGTACAGTTTCAAAAATGAATGCTTAATCCTTAAAGCAGGAATTTTAGAGAAATTTTTTAAAATTTACTGGTTTCAAATTTTTATACCTTGAACATGTAAGTTCTTTTCATCCCACTTTCAGGAAGAATCAGTGTTAAGTCCAGAGGAAGCAGTTGAACTAGACAATCATTGCAGGTCCCTTCCAACTGAACTATTCTAAAATATTCAATGCATCTTTAACCCTTTATAAGCTTATTTCTGCCTCTATGGCTATAGAATTTGTTTCCTGAAATGTTAACAGGTATGAAAACTCTTAGTCCATGAAGTTGGTGGGTTTTATAATACCCGTTTGCTTCTCTTTTCTGAGTCATGGATTGTGCTATCCTGTCTTTCAGTGTTGTCTCAAGGTAAGCTCCTGTCTGTCTGGAATATAATCAGCTATTGGTATTGAATCCTTTTATGGATTGATGTCAATGTAGGGGCTTACTCAAGAAAACTTAGATTTTTATCTGTTCCTTCACCATTTTTTGGTACTGAAAAATATGGCTCAAACAGAAAAAAAGTTGATGTGTATTTGTGTATCCAGCCTGCAAGGACAGGTGGCTGATCTGATCTGACATGCACTTAATGATTTAAATGCAGTGAGTGACTGACAAGCTTGACCTGAGGCTGCAAACTGAAAGCTGGCCTCCCACCTCCCTCTCTGTGTAAGCACCATCAGCCTGCAGCTGTGCCCCAGACTGCACTTTGGAGCCAGCACGTACATAATTAGCTGCACATATGCCTCTCCGAGAGGTGAAGGGATATGAGTCACTTGACAAGGGTAGAGAACCTGCGAGATGGTCTCTTGCTTTTTTCCTGTCTGGACTAAATGTTGTTAAAGATATGACCATATTGAGAGGTTCCCCCCTATGCCTTTGGACATGAAAATGCTTTGCTCTAATGCCTCTGGGCATTTGTACATCTTATTAAAATATATCTACAGTATGCAGTTAAACAATTACTTTTCAGAATCAAAGATATTTGCAGCTACAGTCTAGACAAGCAGTTTTAAGCCCTGTGTCTTGTAAGCAAGTGTCCTCCTATTTTTTGTCAAACTATTGCCTGTCTAGTCATACAGCTGCAAGTGATAAAAGGCATCCCTGGGCTGAATCTGCACAGGTGAGCAAACACAATGTTTGCTTACTCTGTTTGCTGCAATCTGAACCCTTCACTACTCAAAGTATTTGTTTTCCTTGGAAAACTACATTGTAGTGTAACATGTATTACACCACATTAAATATCATATAATAGGTAGGCAGGCTGATCACTGTAAGAAAAAGGGGTGATTCTTTTGACCAGGAGGACTAGCTAGCTAACAAACTGCAAGACCATCCCACTTCAATATAGGACTGAAAAAATCTACATGAAATAAACACTACTGTGTATGCTGTTTCCACTGGAATTTTGTCTTGCCTTCAGTACTTTGAGCAGAATGACCCTTGCTGTGGCTGAAGAAGTGCAAGAATTGCATTGTTGGCCCCTGCAGCTAAAGTTTGATAACTACTATATATGCTAGCCCTGGCCAGTGTGTAAATACATTGCAGTTAAGTGTTACTGTTGGCTTTACAGAGGTGGTACAGTTCTGTTTATCATCAGGTTTGTGAAAGCAGCGAAGTTGGGATTATTACTGGTTGACATGAGCACATTGTCTGTCTCCATCCTCCTACCACCTCAGCACTACACGAGTGGGCCCTGAAAGTTCACAAAGATAATGTGCCCTCAAAGCATCTTCCTTTCATTGGTATTAAGTCGTCCTTGCCTTACTCCCAGAGTGAGAGTTATGGCACTAAGACTAGGTCTTCTGCAGAGTTCATAGTTAGGACTACAGAAATGTGGCTGTTTAGTTCCCACATTCCTCTTGCAACTCTTGTTTTATAGACTGTCTTATACAATTTATCCTGTTAATACCTGACCTAGATATACCCATGCAATATGGACATGTTAATTTTTTGACAAGAAAAAACAACTGAGCATTCAATGGGTTTCTTTTTTCATCTTGAAGAAAGATAAGTGCTCTTTGAGTTGAAATAAGTATAGTCTTATTTGGACTTGGCTTGATCTGATTAGAGTAGTATGGTAGTGTCTTACTGTAGCAAAGATTTTGTAATGTTCAGTTTTATTATACTGCACTGTTAAAAATGCTGTAGCATGGGCCTGGATACCAAAACTGGGATCCAAATTTCTTATTTTCATAACAGTTGAAACGTCTATAAATATTTTATCTGAAACAAGTGAGGAATTGAAGAGTATAGCCTGGTTTAGTGCAGTGATTCGTTATTTCAACAGTACTCATGTGTTATACATTTCTATCGGTTAAATATCAAGTAGATTTTGCAGCTGTTTAATTCTCTTTTTGAGCTGATGCCTCTTCAATTGAGATACATAGCTACTGCAGTAAGCAGAATGGAAATCAATAGTATTGCAAGAGGAAAACCACAGATTGAAGGCACAAAAATGAAAACAAAATGGTAGTAACAAAGTTCTTTCTCTCATGCCATGTAGTTTTACATATCTTTAGTGCTTCCACATGTGAAACAAGTTTTGTGTGGTCTCAGATCATTACATTTATTTTAGGGAAAAAACCCAACAAACCCTTAATGTATTTTTAGAGGTGTAAAGTCTTCAGGCTTTTGCCTCTGATTTTCTGTCCTTTAGCCCTTTCTCCTAAGCAATAAGGCTTTTCACTTCTGCAAGTGGCAATTTATTTAAAAATAAATAAATAAATATCCCCCCAAGAAAAACAAAGTCCCAGAATAGACAGTACTGGGGGTTGAGATTATTTTTAGGCATATCTGACTTCTGTCACATCAGTTCAGCAATGTTACATCACTAAAAATATTACAAGCGTACTATTAACCTTTGCAAAATGAATGCAAAATGCTATTTCAGAGTTCAAAATAGCGCCAGCATGAGACTGGCAGATGTTTTTCCCATGTGCCTGTCTGAGAAATCCTGGAGAGGGAAGAGGGTGTGTGGAAGTGTGGCAGTGCCTGAGCTGGTCTCCGTGCTGTCGCCGTCCCCTCGAATCACTTGACAGGGTGTATGTATCACAGTGTGCATTTTGGGTACAAATATATTGGAATGAAATTACCAGCGAGAAATGCATTGAATTAATGGAGTATTTAGTGCTTCTTTTTATGGTTGGCTCTGTCTCTGTGTTCCAGACTGGCATAATTGTAACGACTGTGTGTTTTTCTTCACTTCAGGTGAACCAAGCAATCTTCTTTTATGTTGCACAGCAAAGCGTGCAAGGCAATAAATTCCTTTCTTTTTTAAGGTTAAAAGTAGCTGATCCCAATTGCTTTGGATGTGGACAGAGAAGACAATGAACAAGTAAATATAATTGAGAAGTAATAAATTTTAACATGAGAGTCATAGGTTGCACTTTGTAGCTGTTCTCTAGAACCAGTGTTTCCCAAGTTTCTTGCCTGAAATGAGAAGCATTGAGTTTTCCCCCGGCTCCCAGTGTTGACTCCTGCTGTGATGTCAGCCTGAGCAGGGGACAGGGAGCAGGCAGGGAGGCTCCCACAGCCTGCCATGCCCTCGCTGTGTTCCTGGGGCCCTGCTGCAGGTGAGCAGCTGTTTGAGCTCCCTGCGTGAGTTGTTGCTGTTATATAAAGAAGTAACTGAAAGATGGTCTGACTAGCAATAGTCCCATGTCTGTTTGTCATAAAATGTTTGAGCCATCTGTTGCTAGAAAAACTACCCCAGTCTACCACCTGGTGTTTCACTGAGCCTAGGGATTTAGCCCAGATAAGCACTGGTTTACTTAATAAATATTGAAAGGGGAAAAAAAAGTGGAGAACAGGGAGAAGAAGATGAGATAGTTTTTCTCTGGTTTATTGAGTGCTGAATGACACCATTTGGATTATTGTCTCCTGCCATGGTTCGTGTGTCACTAAAACCCATTTTCTTTTAATTTTGAAAATTGAGGATGAAGAGTAACATTAAACAGATACAACAGTATACAGGGATTGATATAAAGTTTTGAGCAGCCTATGATTTAATTTGGAGTTGTGGATGGCCACCTGCTGTACTTTTGTTCTTGCAGCAATTTGGCAAGTGGCTGCACTATTTTGGTGCTTTTATTTCTTGGGTATGTTACAAACTGTCCAGGAGAGCTGCAGACTGCCTGGGCTGGCACAGACCGGGGGACTGCTTGGCTACTGGCCCTTTGTAGAAACAAAAGCCCCAAACTGCTAAGGTTTCTTACAGTGATCAAAATGCATCACTGTGTTGCTGTCACATACAGGTAAATTATAACTTCACCCATAGGTTAACTTATGTCCTTTTAATCTGTAGAATAAAAAGGACTGTGCTACTATTGGGTATTGTAATTCCCTGTGCTGTGCCAGCACCTGCTCCTTGTGCCCTCATGGGACTGTATTTCCAGGTCACAGGGAGGTGCTGGAGTAGTCAACTTCTTTTGGGAGTGGGCTTAGCTCAGGGCAAGACATAGCTCTTGGCATGGGGTTTCTTGGTTTTGTTTGGAGTTTTTGTGGTTTTTTTTTTTTTTTTAACTCAGAGTATTTATGATATGTCCTTCAGAGAAAGCACAGAACACTCTTCTCCATCAAGTCACCTGGATTTAAAAAAACGGCCTAGATTTGGCAGCTTTGGTCTCCTGGTGTAACCCTCAGCTTCCATTTATTTGTTTTTTCGCAGGGAATTATTGGTGCCCTTATTAATGCAGGAAATGAATGTGAGAATTGTTTAAATGTTAATAGGTTTCTAAATTTTGCCATTACATTTTGGGCTATTTTTTGAGATTGTGTGCTGGTTAGGAAGCCAAAGGGAAGGTGACAAGAAGTACTGATTTGCTGAAAACTTTGCCATAAAGTACTACATGTATATTAGGAGCTTTTTAGTGTAGTATATTTAAATTTATGTAAGAATGGGGAAAATACTTACTGCAAAGTAAGCACTAATCTGAAATCCTTCCATTGCAATGCATAATGCTATTGGTTTCTACCTAATGTTTTTGTTTTGGGAGACATTGACAGTGTTTTGTAGCCTGTATTTAGATCCTAATAATTTAAAATGGGTTGTCTTAATTTAGGTGGTTTTTAGGCTACAGAAACAATGTAATATTTTACTATAAAATCTAATATTATTTTCCTGGGAAATGAAGTCAGAAACAATGAGGAAGAGAGTACAATACATATTCCTATGCTATTTGAAAACTTCTTTGCACTTGACCTATCCACTTTTTAAAAGAACATTATTGGTAGATTTCTGTAATTTTAAAATCAACAGAAAGCTAGTGTAGTGTACTCTTTGTTGCAGTTTGTTTGTTTGTTTGTTCTTGTTCTGATTTGACTTGGGGTTTTGTTTTTTCTTTTTAGAAGTTCTTGCTTACAGGGACCAAAATTAGATACTTAAAAAACCCCAACATTAAGAACAACATTATGGGTTGAGCAACTATCAGAAATGCATTCCTGTGTCAGCTTGTTAATTGACAAATGCTGGCCCCTTGTATTCTTGTTTCCAACATTATTTGACACATCCTGGAAGCTGCTTAACTTGAGTCAGTTCTGTCTGCACCAAACCAGTAGGCATTTAAATAGCTTTCGGCTCTCATGTGGGTATGGATTGTATAAACAAACAATGTTTGGGATGTCAAGGCATTTCATAATTTGCCCATTAGAAGTTTGGAAGTATTACATTTGTTGGTTAGGTCAGATTTTGTCCCTTTCTTATGTTTCTGATTTTGTCCCTTGCCTGTGTTCCTGCTGTGAACCCTGTTTCCTAGCTTTGGGAAGCTTCAGTGCTGGTGATGCTACAGCTGTTTCTGTGGTAGAAATATTTGAATCATAACAGCACATCAGCTATTAACTAAATCACTCTGTAGGGCCATTTTTTTGGCAACAGGAGACTGTGTAGCCAGAGGTATCTCAGCTTGTTTCAAAAGGAGTTGATTTGCAAACTGGAAGCAATCAGCAGCAAAAAAATCCTTCCTGGCTTCTCAAAATCATTTAGCATACACGGAGCATATTCCTGGTATGGCTGGGGAGCTGCTTCCAGTACCTGCTGTAGCCCCTTCAAAGCTACATTGCCTTGCTTTTTCTAACCAGTCTGATAGCATGGCCTCTGCAGTTCCTGTGTTTTGAAGCATGGTGTTTTTCACACTAGGAACTTGAGTGCACTAGAAGTAGCTAAGTGTTGTGGAAATAAGTACTGGCTGAACTTGCTTTCTCATAGCTTGAACTCATCAGTTTTCCTTCAAAAGAAAACTGAGAATAGGTTCAAACAAGAAAAAAATTTGTATGGTAGTAGTTTTGTTTTGTTTTGTAAACCATGAGTGTGGTTAGTTGCAGTAGAGGCATAGTAGGGGTAAGATACTAAAAGTTTAAGATGTGGGCAGCTAACATTTCTGTTGGCAGAAAAATTGATGCTTTTCTTAAATTACTTGTTGAAGAAAACCCTGTGTACCAATGATTATTTAAATTGGAGAAAACTATCCATTGCACTGGGGTGGATATGAAAAATCATGCTTTACTTCAAGTACTTCTTAACACAAAAATTACTTATGATTTGATAACATGGGCCCATACCATGGTTCTCTAGTGCTGAAGTGTAGTTTAAAACTGTCTAGCTGATTATTTTGAGGAAAAAGAAATAATTTTGAAAACTCTTCCTTTCGATTGATATTGACATCTTGGAAATGCTTGAGTGAAGTTAAATCCACACAGCAGTTAAAGCCACAGTCCTCATTGGAGCAGTGTATGTATGAAGACTGTATGTTCAATACATGCTCAGCATCTCTCAGGACAATTTACCATTGAGAGCCCATGGTCAGTTTGTCTAAAACACACAGAAGAGCACAAGCAGCCTGGCTGGGCTCAGCTAAACTGTTTTGATGTGTAAACATTGTGAGTAAGCTTCATGGAGTTGTTCCTTCCTTCCAGCCTGGGAAAGAGAGTGTGCCTGTTTATCAGGTGTGTCTCTGAGTTTTATTTCAGGTGGTGGCAAGTTCTCCATCTTGGACCCAATGGGTTGAGCTCGAGGTCTTGCCCCAAGGATACAAGTTTGTCACCTGGCTGGAGCCAGGCAATTAACAACTCCTCCTTGGCTGTCTTACGCATTTTTTGTATTTTTCGTAGAAAAGAGAATGTCCCTGACACTGTCTTGTTTCCTAAAAGGTTTCTTTGATTTAATGTTGTAAAGTTAAATCAGCCATGTGAGGTAGGTAAAATGAAGTCTGAGTTATTTAAAACCAAACTCACTCCCTCTTAAGTACAAAGAGTTTTGTTTGTCCCTCACACCATCTCAGAAATGGCATATTGAAGGAGATTGGTTTACTCATCACTTTGAATGTGTGCCAGTCGTCTTTCTGAGACCGAGGGTTTGTGCACCACTTGGGCAGTGAAAGTCTGAATGTGGTTCATTTTATGTTAGGCATTTTTTTGGCTCTGTTGCCTCCAATGTTGTAACACACTTAAAGGGAAAGCTTTGTCCACTGAACTGGAAAAAGTTGCAGCCAGTCTGTCTCTGGTTTCGCACCAATCGAGGCTGGCTTAGTTTTGACAACAGGATGATGGTCTGGATTTTGGAACGTGGTTTTGGTTTTACTGCTTCAGTGACTTTGAACAAGTCAGTCTTAGTTTTTGGGGCTGTAAAATTGCGATAAAGAAGGATATCCACCTTGTGGATATGAGGTTATAAAAATGGTTCTTGGACAAAGAAAGGATTTATGATCCTCAGATGAAAGCTGATAAATAAAATGCAAAGCAGCACTATTCTGAGCCTTTTTATTTTTCTTTTTTATTTTATATTTTTCTTTATGTATGCAATGGGATAGTCAGCTCTAGCATATCATGACATGCTGAAACATCTGTCTGCTACGTATGGTTACCAAGCTAGTTTCCATGAGTGCATAGTGATATTGAAGTCGACCCTTTTGGTAGGCATCTTACTGAGCCAGAAGGCTATCAGCGTATTCCCAGACATTATGGCTTGTTAAGGGATGTTTCAAGAGATGATTGTTTATTTATTTGTAACAGGGTATGTATTAACTCTTATCATGTGGCAGTTAACTCTTTTGCAAACAGCAAAATTCATTAAACTTAACAGCATGCTGTAGGTAGTCGAGGAGATAATTATAGGCACTTGCAAATGGCCTTCAGAAGGTGGGTTTTACAGGCGCTGACTTGATTATATTTCCACTTGCCTCTGGCATGGTTTCTAGCAGATTTATCTTTTTTTATTATCATGCCAGAAATCAGCCTTTGAAATACACAATTTTGTGTTAGCTTAGCAGTTTCCCCATCTGTCCCACTGTTCAAATTTGAATTTGTTAACTCTTCCGAAATAAAAAGTTCATAGCTTCCTTAGTATGCCTGTATTCTCTAATGCTGAACTATCAAACTGGACAGAGAAAGTAAAGATTAGTGATTTTTGTATCAAAATTATCTATATGTATTTTCTGTGTATGTAGGTGGGTCTGGTGAACATTACAGCTACTGGAAGGGAGCCTACAAGGAAGATGGAGAGAGACTATTTACCAGTGCATGTAGTGAGAGGACAAGGGGGAATGGATTAAAACTGAAAGAGAGTACGTTTAGATTACATATTAGGAAAAAAATCTTTACTCCGAGGGTGGTGCGGCACTAGAAAAGGTTGTGCAGAGAAGTTGTGAATGTCTCATCCCTCAGGTGTGTTCAAGGCCAGATTGGATGGGGCTCTGAGCAGCCTGGTCTAGTGAGAGGTGTCCCTGCCCATGGCAGGGGGGTTGGGACTAGATGGTCTTTCAGGTTCCTTCCAACCCAAATAATTCTGTAATTCTATGATTTACATTGCAAAACGTTTTAAATTGTTATGATTACTGTTCTTTTTTCCTCGCTAGTACCGAGAGCGCTTAGCAGACTGTGCACTTCTAGCTAGAGCTTCAGACAGACGACATATGGATAAGAAGGCCAAATCCTTTATGAAATGATTTTAAGATTTTGGCTTGGCTGTTCCTGCATTGTGTAAATGCAAATGCATCCAGAAGATGACCCATGCCTACACAGCCAGAGATGCAACCTGACCACTGATCACTGGTCACCCTTCCATTTTGCAATCTTACGGTTAAGAAATGCATTTTTCCAGTTCCACCTATGTCCCTCATGTATGTTGCTTGGTGGGTCTTCTCCTGTTTACTCCCTCAGCTGAGGTCAGTGAAAGAAAGGCAGAAGACCATGCTTTATGGAAGTAACCTAAAAGACCTCTTTCTGCCATCTGCATTCTCCTTCATAATAACCCACAGACTCTAGAAATAGAGTGTTCTAGAGGCCAGCTTTTCAAATCTGCAAGACTGAAATGAAGCACTTACAAATTCCCCATTAGGCACAGGTTTTCACAGTAGGGATGATGGTTAATTATGCTCTTCACCTGATTTTTTTTTCTCATGGTTTTGTTTTCAAGCAACACAAATTATGAACGTGATCCATTTGAAAATGGTCACTGGGTAGAACTCTCAGCAGCTGGCCCCACAGGAAGTTTTGGATTTATACATGTACCAGTGGTGTGTTGACTTAATACAATGGTGATCATATCTTCTCTTGTTTTGAATTGCTTACCTACAACAAATTTTAATTAGCAGTTTTGGCCACTTCTGATTGGGAGTGAAGAGAAGGTAGGAGGCAAATCTATGACAGAGAGGTCACTAAATGGATAAAGCCTGCATTTCTCTAAGTTAAAAACAAACAAAAACCTGCCCGCTGATGGGGTCAAAAGGAAATAACTCTGGCCACCCTTTTTTGAGTTTTAACAACTTACTGTTCACCTTTCAGTAGAATTCCTCATTAATCATCTGTTCACACTCTCTACTTGTTTGTCTTTCACTCTGAGCCTCATGGTTTTCTGGGAGGGGAGTGCTGACAGCCATAGCTCAGGGGCTGTTCAACAGCAGAAAGCACTTACACTGCACTGTTCTTTGGTTGGCAAAATTTAGCACAGGTAGAAAAGTCAAAAAGCTGGAGTGAAGGAAAGTAAGTAGTAAGGTGAGAGGATCTAGGTTTTTAGGCAGTGTGTTCTGTGAGAAGCAGTAATGAATTGCAGGAACAAAGTATGCTCTGCTTTTGGTTGCCTTACT
>NW_008690726.1:17284-50308 GCF_000695815.1 Acanthisitta chloris | reverse complement strand
AATGCCTATGGGCAATCCCTTAATATTTATTAAGTAGTTGCAGGAAAAATGCATTTTGAGAAGTTGATAACCTGCACAGTGTGTTTATGCTTTGAGATAAACAAATACATAGTAAGGTAATTGTTCTGTAAAATATTTTTTGCAATCATTGCAGGGCATAATATTATTATAGCAGCACTGCTTTCATATGGCAAACAAAATTTCTGTAAAATGCTAGTGCCTTAATACGTACATGAAAAGTCATACTGTGTTGATTTTAGTTCATGAGAATTGTCTCTTATCACACACTTTAGTTCTTTTTCTTAGTTTGATGTGTAACTTGTAAAACACTGTCTGTTGGTTGAAGTTACTTGCAGTCCTAAACCAGTGATAAGTAATTGCTGACAGACCCAGACCAGAAAACCACATAGTGAAAATAAAAACATCCTAAATGAAAACGTTTTAAGTCAAGCTGAGTCTGAACTAACAGAGTCTTAAAAGTCTTTTGAATAATAATTGCAATTCTGCAAAATGCAATCTTAAAAAAATGTTAAGTCTTTTATATTGGTTGAACTATGAAATTAAGAGCACTTGTTATTCTGAGTCACATGTATGAGTTCTGAGAACTCTGTCAAGTTTGGGGGCTTAGTTAAATGCAGTTCTCACACAGCAGTCTAAATGGTGTGTGAGATGCAGCCTGGTTTTGTTGTTTTGCATGGAGGATCACTGCGTTGCTCTCCAGGAAATAATGTTGTACAACTTGCTGCATTTTTAACTTTTTTCACATTAATAAATGCCACAGTGATAGTAAATCAGCAATAATCCCTTTCAGACGTATGCTGAGTTTTTGCAGTGGCTTAATATATGTCTATAGGTGATTTTATTTACAACTGTTGAAATATGTTGTTTCCTCAAATATTTTACTTGAGACTGAGAAGACTTATGCTCTTTCTGCTTGTGCATTTTTAAAACAGTATAACAACTGCTTGTTCTGGCTTTTGGCATTAAGCTGAAAGCTTAAGATGGCACTCTGTAAAGGTGGAAACCATCTTCAAGTTTTTTGGGAGAGCATTTAGGAAGTCAGCCTGTACAGCATTGAAATTCAGTTGCCTTGAGTTGTCCCAGATTGTCAGCCTGGTGGGAATGGATCCCAGTAGCAGTTGTGAAACTTGAAGGCAGGATAACAGATCTCATTAGGCATTGGTAAATCACTAAACATTTCCTGTAATCTATTTACCCCTTCATATCTTGTCTTCTTGGCCATCCTTTTTTGCATCCCTGCTGCTCTACTTATCCCTGTATCACCTGCTGCTTCTGCCTCATACTGGCTCATCCTGGTGCCCTCTGTTTTCCCTTTCTTGGCCTGGCACATCAGAGTGCTGGTCATGGCTGGCAGGCCAACCTCCTGTCAACATACTCTTAGATTTATTTATATATATATTTAATGATAATCCAGTCCTCATCCACCTCCAAAATCAATATCTAAGGAAAATATAGTGCACAAAAACCTTGGTCTAAACGGACAGTGCTCTGACACAGAGTACTGAGGACTCCTTGTTAAGTGTCTTCCTCTTTGTACCTGGCATGCTAACATCAAGGGTGAGTTTGATTAGCCTTCTAGCTATGCCAAGCAATTCAGAAGTGAAACGGTGAAATGGGTAACTTCCAGCGAAAGTGTCTGAACTAGTCTTCAAAGCATTTTTGGAAATATTCATGCAGTCTCTGCTGTTGGGAATGGGGAACAAAGAGAAAAGACAACCCAGAATGAGTGACTTAATGTGCTAAAGTCGTTTTAAATATGGATTTTCGATGCAAAATGGTTGAATGAGAGGTCTGCTCTGAGTTTAAGCTTTTATTTAATAAATCAAATAGACTCTTACTTTTTACTTAATAGTTACCTTATCTTTATTGAAGTCAGCATAACAAATAACTTGGAGTATAAATGGGATGCTCGAGATGGTCTTTAATCCAACCACCAGCACATATTTCTGTGAGCTGCAATGATGTGTTTTGTTTTCTATCAGCAATCCATGATCAACTTAGGGCAATAGCTTCTTTGTATGGAAGATGGGTTTTTTTTAATTCCTTCCTCCTTTTCTTCCTTCTGTATAAAAGTGGATTAGTGTTTCAAGAGTTGGAATGGAGATCAGATGGGTTAACAGAGAATGCTGTTGACTTAGGTATGTTAAAGGATTCACAATAAAGACTTCAGGTATAATAGCTCTTCTTTTACTGCCCCTTCAGCCCACTTCAGTCTCTGGATAGATATGTGCTGCCATAAGAAGTGGATAATAACTAACCAGATAGGTATGAGGAGATTTAGTATTTAAAAGAACACTTGAAAATTCAAGTGAAAGGTATTGTGTACTACCTAGATATACTCCACTGCTGCTGGAAAAGGAATATTTTAATGGTCTTGATGTTTGCCACCCCCTCCTCTTCTTTAACATGTTGAGGTTATAAACTATACTGTTACAGGAGGTATTTGATAGCTATGCTACCTGTATCCTTGCAGAGAGTTTCTGTACACAGGATTAGTATTGCTTGCTCACTGAGGGGTATTTGTTTGTCAGTTCTAAGACCCTATTTTAATGGGAAGGAGCACACATGAGAAGCGACACAAGTCAAATAAAGTAGGTGCCCTGAGTTAGTGCAAGAGGAGTTCAAGGTCTTTAAAATTTGTCTAATAAACTGAAGATAATAAATCAGATCATAGCGTGTTTAGCATAAGAACATACCAAACATGCAAAAACAAACTGACAAGACCTCTTACTTTGTTTTACTATTTGAGTTTGATTTCAGAATTTTTTCCCTGAGGCTACCTAATGTATGCAGTACTGCTGGAAGGCTATCTAAGGGATAGTGGGTTTGTTTTCATATAAAATTTTACAAAGTACTCTTATACCCCACATTGTAACTTTATTCTTGGTTTATCTATAACCTGTTCCTAACTCATGGTGAGTTTCACATGTAAACACTTCCAGGTCTGAGCTGGAAAGCAGCATTCAGAAGCTGTCCACCCCTCCAGCCAGGGGTGTGGAGTTGCCTCCCTTCCTGTTACTATTGCATATTGCCAAACTGTTTAACATGGTCAGATCCACCTTGTGGTGAGACAAGGAAATCTTACCTGACTTACCTGAATTATTTGGCCAAGACCCCATCAGTCAGAGCCCACAGAAAGCTTCACTTTTTTAGACCTCAGTTCTAAAAAAGTTTACAAAAATTAGTTTCTGCAGTGTTGCAATCCTAATGTATCACAGGTCTTGGGGAAAAAGGACACAAATGCTGAAAATTTGCATTCAGAATAATGAAACTGTTGGTTATTTACAAGATCTTTCTGGCAAACTAGAAATTCTTATTTCAGTGTCTGCCTTTTGTCTTACTGTATTACTCAGGTACTTGACATACTATACTTTTCCAAAATTGGATAATGTGTTTGTGTTACTTTTCCTCCTCACTTTTTCACTGTTTGCACTCAAGAAAGTATGTGTGCACATAATAAGTACTGCAAAAGAAAAAATTCTAGTATTCAGTATGTTTTATACAAGAAAGATGAAGAGAGACTACTTATAAGGGCATGTAGTGACAGAACTAGGGGGAATGACTTCATACTGAAAGGCACTAGGTCTAGATTAGATAGTATGAAGAAAATCTGTACTGTGAGGGTGGTGAGACACTGGCACAGGTTGCCCAGAGAAATTGTGGATGCTCCATTCCTGAAAGTGTTCAAGGCCAGGTTGGATGGGGCTCTGAGCAACCTGATAGTGGAAGATATCTCTGCCCATGGCAGGAGAGTTGGAACTAGGTGGTCTTTAAGGTCCTTTCCATTCCACACTATTCTATAACTAAAACTTTATATATGCCATCAATTGTTCTTTAATGTGATAATATATTCATGTTTCTCTAGAATTCGCAGAGCTCAATTTACTTCTTACTTAGTGAGCAATACTTGTTAGTGATTCTCAGCTGTTTTGGTACTTAGGAGCTTTTGTTTTGATAATGATGTCTTCTAATAGCAGAGTTCAAGATCAAATGTTGATCTCCATAACCATAGTTCAAATTCATCTGGTGTCAGTCACAAGCTTATTCAGCACATTCATTTTATTGTAAATATTGCTTTGGTAGAAATGAGGCCAAATTTTCCAGAGGCTCACACATACAGGAGTTAGATTTCTGTGTCTTGTGTCAACTGGCTTTGTAGCTTTTACTTCTCCTGCTTGAGAAAAGTTCATTCTCTCTGAAATCTTCGTGGAAGTATTGGTGTCTGAGATCCTGCATCAATAACCCCAGGCTTCAAGAGGAATATTATGAACTTAAAATGTTCAGACAGTTGATGGCTGGTAATTGCCCTCGTCTAGGAGAGGTTGTTGATTCATGAGAATATGGAGTTGCACATGTTGTGTTACCCGTTCAAGTATGTTAAGTCGTTAATCAAAACTGTGGTTTGGGATAACAGAAGTAACAAAAAGCTGAACTACTTCTTCTCTTGGGGATTACTCACCTGTGGTAATTTCAGGTTTTGTGTGGGTTTTGTTACAGCATGTAATTAGAAACTTTGCTGCTCTGCTGCTTCTTGTTGCTGCAGGTGGTGCTTAAAAATACCTGATACCATACAGTGCTGTTTGTGTTTCTTGTGAAATAGTTTAGTGTCTTTGGAATATTTTCTAAACAGCACTTGTTAGATGTACATTGGAAGTAGTTGGGAAGATTTAGCCAGTTAGCTTCTCAGGCACATAAATTTGAAGGCAAAAACTAGATTTTTCTTGAAAGAAAATGGCTTGTTAAATAACTGGAAAATAGCAACTGAACTGTCAGTCTCTAATTTCCTTAGTTTTGTTCTTTACCCAGAGCACTTTTTTCTTTAACCTCGAACAAACAGTAGTTTACTCAGTTTCCTAAAGAGAGAGTTTTTCTTCTAGCCCCAAGTAAAACCATGATCTGCAATGATGTTATGAGAATTTCTGAAATTCATACCATATGACCATATGATTTTACTTTGAGATAGTTATTTTACTCAGTTTCCTAAGACCTTCATTATTTTATGCTGTTATCTGAGGTGATTTTCTATAAAACTGGTAAGCTCTCCTTCCCTCCCCTGCTTCCTTCCCACTATCAGTGGTAAGAAGTTCTTGTCGATAGTAACTTCTACTTCACTCTTCCAGGAAGCCTGTTTGTAAGCAAAGATGTATCTTGCTCCCTCCCCTCCTCCCTCCCCCCCCTCCCCCATTAGCTTTTACTGGGAATGCAAACAAACTGGTTTTGCTATTTTTATATGTAACAGATGGACAACTTCTGCTAGAGTGAGATTTGCCTGACAAATACAAGTTCAGTGTAACAAGGTGCCTTCCTACGCAACTATTTGTCCCTCTGACCTGTTTGGACTGTAATCTGGTTTCCAAACTGAACAGTGTTTTTCAGAAAACTTTAAACATCACATTTAAGTGATTTTAAAAAAAGGTTTGCTACCTAAAAGGACTTGATAGTTATTTTTGAACTGAGTGTGGCAGGGAAAGGCGAAATCATAAATGGATTTCAAACTGATAGTTTGATAAGGATTAGGGACTTTATGAAGCTGATTATCTTCAGTAGGGATTATCCCAGTGAATAATGTGTTTAACATTTGGAAAAAGCTAAAGAAACCAGTAAAATTGTCTGAGAAGAAAAATTTAGAGGTTTATATGGGAAGGGTTCCTTATCTAGTCCACAGTTTTGTAGTCAAGAAGGCTGGGGAATGTGGAATAAAGGTTTGATTGGGTGATGTTAAGGCAGCTGGTTTAGATATCCGTAGGAAAGTGGAAAATGTTAAAAGACGAAGTTTATATAATGTAGAATTTTGGTAAAGAAGCACTAATGTTATTAAGGGAATATATATATAGTGGGGAGTTCTAAGAATAAGGGGAAGGTTGTGTAAATTAGAACTAAAAAGAGAGATCCTATCAATTTTCAAGTGGCTCTGGGAATGTATATTTACAGAATCACATAATATACAGAGTAGGAAGGGACCCTTGAGGATATCATTTGCTCCAACTCCTGGCCCTGCACAGGACATGCCCAGTAATAACAGCATGTACCTCAGAGTGTTGTCCAGATGCTTTTTGAACTCTGTCAGGCTTGGTGCTGTGACAGCTTCCCTGGGGAGCCTGTTCCAGTGCCTGACTTTCCTCTAGGTGAAGAACAAGTTTCGAATATTCAGCCTAAACCTCCCCTGGTGCAACTTCAGGCAATTCCCTCAGGTCCTGTCACTGGTTGCCAGAAAGAAGAGGTCAGTGCCTGCCCCTCCACTTCCTTCCATGAGGAAGTTGCATATAGTGATGAGGTATCTCCTCAGTCTCCTCTCGTCCAGGCAGATCAGACCAAATGGCCTCAGCTGCTCCTCATATGGCTTCCCCTCAAGGCCCTTCACCATCTTTGTTGTCCTCCTTTGGATGCTCTCCATTAACTTAATATCTTTCTTATATTGTGGTGCCCAAAACTGCGCACAGTATGCAAGATGAGACTGGACCAGTGCAGAGAAGAGCAGGACAATCACCTCCCTTGACTGGCCTTGCCTGATGCAGCCAGTACACAGTTGGCCCTCCTGGCTGCCGCACTGTTGATTCGTATTCAACTTGCCATCGACAGCGACCTCCAGGTCCCTTTCTGTGGCACTACTTTTCAGCATCACATTCCCCAGTCTATACTTCCCTGGGGAGCCTGTTCCAGTGCCTGACTTTCCTCTAGGTGAAGAACAAGTTTCGAATATTCAGCCTAAACCTCCCCTGGTGCAACTTCAGGCAATTCCCTCAGGTCCTGTCACTGGTTGCCAGAAAGAAGAGGTCAGTGCCTGCCCCTCCACTTCCTTCCATGAGGAAGTTGCATATAGTGATGAGGTATCTCCTCAGTCTCCTCTCGTCCAGGCAGATCAGACCAAATGGCCTCAGCTGCTCCTCATATGGCTTCCCCTCAAGGCCCTTCACCATCTTTGTTGTCCTCCTTTGGATGCTCTCCATTAACTTAATATCTTTCTTATATTGTGGTGCCCAAAACTGCGCACAGTATGCAAGATGAGACTGGACCAGTGCAGAGAAGAGCAGGACAATCACCTCCCTTGACTGGCCTTGCCTGATGCAGCCAGTACACAGTTGGCCCTCCTGGCTGCCGCACTGTTGATTCGTATTCAACTTGCCATCGACAGCGACCTCCAGGTCCCTTTCTGTGGCACTACTTTTCAGCATCACATTCCCCAGTCTATATGTACAGTCAGAGTTGCCTCATCCCAGGTGCAGAATCCAACACTTGTCTTTGTTAAACTTGGTATGCTTTGTGATTGCCCAGCTCTCTAATTTGCTTAGGTCTCTATGCAAGGCCTCTGTGCCTTCAAGGGAGTCAACAGCTCCACCCAATTTTGTATCATCTGCGAAGTTACTTAATAGTCTTTCAAATCCTGCGCCCAAGTCATTTATGAAGATATTGAAGAGGACTGGGCCTAAGATGGAGCCCTGCAGAACCCACTAGTGACCAGCCTGTTGTAAACCCATTCACTATAACCCTTTGCGCCTCACCCATGAGCCAGTGGCTCATCCATCGCATGGTGTGTTTGTCCAGTTCTATGCTGGACATTTTGTCCAGAAGGATCTTGAAAGAGATAGTATCAAAAGCTTTACAGAAATCTGAAAAGATTACATCAAGTGGCTTCCCTTGATCAATTAGGTGGGTTACCTTGTCATGAAAGGAAATAAAGTTTGACAAGCAGGACTTTCCCTTCATGAAGCTATGTTAGCTGTGCTCAATGACTGTGTTGTCCTTCAGGTGTTTTTCAGTACCTCCCAGGATAATCTTTTCCATGATCCTGTCAGGTGCAGATGTGAGGCTAACAGGCCTATAGTTACCAGGGTCATCCTTCCTGCCCTTTTGGAAAATTGGGAGAACATTAGCCAGCTTCCAGTTGAGCGGGACCTCTCCAGATTCCCAAGATTGTTGAAAAAGCATTAAGAGAGGCCTTGCAATGACATCAGCCAACTCCTTAAGCATTCTAGGATGAATCTCATCAGGCCCCATAGATTTGTATGGATCCAGCTGGAGCAAAAGATCCCTTACAGGATCAGAGTCAGCTGGGAGTACAGTGTTCTTGCAGTTATTATCCTTCAGATCAGAGTGCTGGAACCCCCTTGGCCCACCATCAGTGTTGATGACAGAGGCTACGAAGGCATTAAACATCTCTGCCTTGTCTATGTCCCTGTTTTTGAGGTGACCATCCTCACCCTGTAATGAGCTGATGACATTTCTACACTGCTTGTTGCTCTTAATGTACTTAAAGCAATTCTTTTTACTGTCCCCCTCAGTACTGCTCAGCTTCTGCTCCAGTTGAGCTTTGGCCACACAGATTTTCTCCCTGCAGTGTTGAGCTGTGTATCTGTATTCCTCCCATGTCACCTGACCCTGCTTCCACTGGCTATACACCATCCTTTTATGTCTCACCTCCAGAATAAGATTCCTGGTCAGCCAAGCTGGCCTTCTGCCTCATCTGCTGGACTTCTGACATTTGGGAATTTATTCTATATCTTTAGTATTTCCTATACAAATTTATACAAAGCATATATATCTGCTAGTTTTTTTTAAATGCCATAGACTGTGGTAGTAATTAATGAATGTTAAATATAACAAATTTCAAATGCTGAGAAAGTTCCATTGGACAGGGGAATGCTAATATTGGGTTAATAATAAAAGAAACAGTAACAACAGGAAAATATGATGCTCTAGACTGTTGATTTAATCAGAAGCTCTCTTTGTCCTAGAGAGAACTGTAAGCTAGGCAAAAGATATGAGACCGTAGTTTATAGTCCATAGAGTAAACTGTTGCTGATAATCATGGAAAAAGCATCCAGTGTTGCTTGGGCTTGTACAGAACTGAGCCTGGTATTTGTGCTCTTTCTGGAATATTGGCCAATGGTCACGTGGCAGATGGAGTGCTGCCTTTGTAGAAGGAAGGATATGTATGGCTGGAGAGTCTGAGAGCAACAGGAGAGAGAATACAGACTTTCCAACAGCTCCCAAGTGCTTTCTGTGGTACAATTAGGAATTGAAATGAGTGTTATAAAGATTAGATAAATTCTGGAAGATAATGGCTGGGTAGATACTGGCTACTATAGTCCCAGCTGTGGTTTCTCTAAATTATCACTATATCACTTCCTCTTGTAGTAAGCCAGCAGATACTGTTTTGGGGGAAACATTGGTGTCTTGAACAGTTTCTTTTCAATTTATGCATCCCTTCTTTTCTGTCCAATTTTGCAGAAAGAAAAGTCATAATAAAAACAAAAACATTTTGCATTGTCTTGGGCAATATTAAATCCAGTAAATATGTTCAAATTCTTAATATCAAGATGTGGAATATCAGTAGAGTGGGAATAGTTTGTAATAGATTACTTAAACTGGGTAGTAAGTTGAAAATGTGGAGAGTTTGCCTGTTTTGGTGTCAAGGTCAAGTGCACATGGCTTAGAATACAGAACATGAAATTAAGGAGTTGGCTTTTAAAAATTGTTAACTTTGTAGAGTTATGTGCAGACTTTCAAATTATTCATGTACTTTCAGAGCTTGAGCAGTCCTGTTGAATATTATAACTCATTGTGAACACCACACATGCTCTGGTTCTGCACTTTAAAATTGATAAAGCCAATGTATGAATATTAAAATATTTATCTGCTTTTCCACCTAGGTTACTTTTTAAAGCAAAAGTTGTTAGAAGCATGTTTTGAGGGAAGTTTGCTGCAGCAAATAATTCTTTTCTGGCTTTGTGTTTTCTAATTAATTAATTAATTAAATTAATAAATGACACATTTTTTTCCATCTCAGTGTTATTTTACATACAACTCTTTGCATAGAGAGGGATGACTATAGTAATAGCGTAGCTCTTTAAGCTAACCTTGCTTTACACATAAGGTCTTGTCTGAGCCTGTCCAGTTCCTGCCAGAGGGAAGACTCTTGCATATAACATCTGATAGCATTTTCAGAAAGTGGCAAATACTGGCAGAAATAAATTGATATATATTGTGAACGGATGCGGAAAGTAAGAGCAATTTTTGGTCCACTCATGGGAGTAGGGAGGGAGAATGCAGCTATAACAACATTTCAAAGAGAGTGCATGGGGACTGAAGGCTCTCAAGTGTTCTGAAGGTCATCAGAGTAGACCTGGCCTTCACTTGACCCATGATCAGGGCACAGAACAGGGTAAGAGCTTTAATTTGAGGGAAGAAAAAAGGCAAGTGAGCAGTGCAGCACTGTCTAGCTCTGTATAAAGGGGATTATTAAAACCAGGTTAGGAACCTAAGATGTTATCTCCTTACTGTTTTATGCTGTTAAATCTGTAACAGTGTTGCAGAGCTTGCCTTTTTACTTCTGCAGTGTATTTTAAAGTATGCATGCAACATATTTAAGTGCGTGCGTGCTGCCCCTTGCTGAAGAATTAACCTGCCTTCTGCTGATATAGATAGGCCTATATCCTACAGATAGGGAGTTTTGTAGCATCTTAAATAAGGTGAACACACACTTTGCTCCCCTGAGTGCTAGGGAAACCTGGTGTGTGTTGTCTGATAGCAAGAGATGTAAAAAGCTGATGAATGGGGCACAGATTTTGGAGGGTGCTTCAGGGAGTGCCGTGCTCAATTTCCCAATTTGAGCTTTATTCACAGGGAAAGTTCTGGCTTCCTCTGGCACCTGTTTACAGACAAACTTCTGCTTAATAACAGGGCAAGATCTTCCTGTGTGTAGACTGTTCAGAAAAAAAGACTCAATTGCCTATTTAATACTTTGAATCTTAGTATCTAGGCTACGGTAGGAAAAAATGATGATGTTTATTAATGAGGTAGTATTTCGAATAAAAAATATTATGCGCTTAGTGCAATCAGAGTCTCAAAAATGTTCTTGAGTCGCTATGAAAATTTGGAAGAAACGCATAAGAAATCTTTTAGAGCAAATTTCAAAGGCATAAGTTGTTCAGTTAGCACTTCTCCCATCCTCTCAAATTCTGCAGTGTTCGAGAAACATAGAACAGAATTTCTTTGAAACTGCTGGTGGGAGCAGAGGGATTTCTTTTCTGAAGTTTCCTAACAGCATGACAATTTCCAGTGAGACTCAGTACAATTCTGAACTGAGTTAAGTGAGCTTAATGCAGATCACTGCATTATTTAGTATAGCTTCCTGGTGTGAGGTGTCTTGAAGTCTGCAGAGATGTATGTTGTATTAAAAATAGAAATGAACTAAAAATACGAAGTGGTTGCATAGGAAATGCTGTTTGAGCCATTCATCTTGCTTAGAGGTATTTAAAGGTTGATGATGATTATTGTTATGAACTGTTTATATGTTACAGAGAAACTTGAATGCTACAGTCTTTGCTATGAATTTACTATGTGCCTGAAGTCCAGGCAGGGCCTTTTTCATTAGAGTGTTAGTAAGAGCACAAATTCATTGCACAAAGAAAGTTTGGGAGCCCCATGAACATGCAGTTGGAGTCTGCCTCTATTTCCTGTACCAACCTGTGGGTGATCACTCATCAGAAATGGGACTGAGAAAAGACACTTTATCTGTGGAGCAGCTAGCTCACTTTGTGTGGGATTTGCAAAATAACCTTTAAAAATGATTCATTATTCTCATGATAGATTATCTCTAAAAAGCCACTGATCAATACCATACTGCAAGGAGGCCTTTCTCCTGACCTTCCTGATCCCTGTGTTACATTACATGTGGTTTACTGTGCTCATATAGTTACTGTTGCTGAGTATATATTGCATATTTAGTGCTGTGCAGTGTTAGAGCCTATTTATTCTTCAGAAATAGAATATTCCATCTATGTGTGTGGTGGTAAAGATGGTGGTATGAAGCTGTTAGAATTAAATTTTATGGGAAATTTGGAGGGAGAAAAAAAAAGGAAATGGAGTTACATGTGGTTTACTGTGCTCATATAGTTACTGTTGCTGAGTATATATTGCATATTTAGTGCTGTGCAGTGTTAGAGCCTATTTATTCTTCAGAAATAGAATATTCCATCTATGTGTGTGGTGGTAAAGATGGTGGTATGAAGCTGTTAGAATTAAATTTTATGGGAAATTTGGAGGGAGAAAAAAAAAGGAAATGGAGCTTTAGTAGTAAAGTAGTTGTCGTACGCATATATTTGTATTCAATCCACGCTGGTTTGCTGCTTGTCAGGAATTAAGACACAGGAACTAACTTTTGTTTCTAGAATCCTTTAAATTGTTCTGACCTTTCAGATATGCGTGTGACCTAAAACTTTCATGAACCCATGCATTTATTATTATCCCTATAAAATGTCTGGCAGTGTATTAAACTTGTAGAATATTATCTATTGTGAAAACTAGTAGAAAAATATCTTGGCTATTTTAGGAAACATTCTTAGGCAAGCTGATGTGCTTAGAGAAATTACCCCTTCAGCTCTGATAGAAGTTACAATTTTTAGCTCTTTAAATAATACATTTTGAACTAGATTTAGATGTCTAAACTGGTAATTTCTCAGAGCTACATCTAGGAGTTGTCTCTTTCTCTTCCTTCTCTCAGCAACCCCCCTGCAAGTGTTTTCCCAGCCATACACATCAAAAAGCCTGAACCAGAATGAAAGGAAGCACGTTGCAGAAATTGTTAGCAACGAGCAGATGTAGCTACTCTGATCAGTCCAGCCTCACAGTGGGAGTGTACTAAAGCCATCTTACACTGCTTGATGCACTTTTGAGCTTCCTGCTTTCTAATAGCGTCGTCTCCCTTCCCCTGCTTAAGCATCAGTGACAACAACTGAATTGAGAATTTTTCCAGCAATGTACAGGCAAAAGCAAAGTGCTGTCGTCATGCAAGTCACTCAGGAATTTTAGGTTTGTTTTTGATAATATGATTTAAAATGTCTAAATAGAAAAAAAGACAAAATTATTTTTTTTCAGAAGCAGGATTACAATTTTGAATCTACACCTGTAACCACAGACTCAAAGCTTCAGTCTCTGATGGAAATAAAACAGTAATATCTCTTCAGTTTGTGTTTTAGCATGTGTTGCAAGGCCCTTCCAAAGCATCAAGTTAAAGCAATGTAGAAGTCTGTTGCTTTCAGGAACTGTCATGAATTCATGTGAGTGTAGAAACCACTAAGATGTTCTACCAATACAGAAACCATATTTTTTAACAGAAAACATACAAACAAATGTGTATGTCAAAAATGTAGTCTGTGGAGAATTGTTTGCATCTTTACTGTTTAGGTGTGGTATGAAATAATTAGAAATGAAAGATACCAATGAGGGGTTAGTTGACATAACTTCATAATCTACTGAGATAAGGCTGGTGGCTAAGTAGCCTGTTGCAAATAATGTGAGATGGATGGTGAAGTCTGAGAAACATGAACCAACTCTCTTGAGTCACTCTGAGTTGTGAATGAGTAAAACATGAGCAGGAATTTGAGGGGAGGCATTTACTATTCTTTACTTGGTGAGCCTTCACCTGGATTACTGTGTTTTGAGTGTAGTAGAAGCATTTGGGGGATGCAAGGAGACTGGAGCCAGGTCCATATTGGAGAACTACTTAAACAGTCAGGCTGTCCTCGGTCGAGCATGTAGGAAGCTAGTGGATAGTCTAATAGTACTCTGAAATTACTCAAAAGGAAACTGCAAAGATTGAAAGGCAACTTGCAAATACCTTCCTGGTTCAAGTTCTTGATCGGACCTGGAAGATATAATAAATGACAGCAAGTTTCCCATCCTTGACTGGGTTATTGGTAGTCCACTTGTGAGTGAGAGGTTAGGCCAAGTGAAGGCCACTCTAAAAGTCCTTTCCAACCTACCTCTCCCTGATTTTATAAAAATGAGGTTGAACAGAGAGGATAAGAAATAGTATACTATGTAGTTTGTTTCTTCTATTGCTATTCAGATATTATGATCAGTTCTCATCTCGTTAGATTAGGAACAGCTTACTCGGTTTTACTGAAAGAATTGAATGAATTGAAACAAAGATACAAAGGTTAATAAAAATGTGATCCTGTGCAATTTGGACAGAATTAAGGTTCCAGTGTGTAGGAGCTAAACCTTTTTCTTTTCTTTCTGCTCTTTGTCATATATTTCTGTTTCATCACAGTATGCTATAGCCCTTATCTGTTTCATTCTGTTTTGTTTCCTGACAAACACTAGGCACAGTGTGGCTGCTCATATAGCATTTCCATAAGGGAGAAGGTACATGCAGCTCACTGTTTTGAAAAATTACTTCATTGAATTTTGTTTCCTTTTCTTTGTTGTGTAACTTCTGACAGTCGTCTGTGCACATAAGATGTAAACTATACTTAGTGGCTCTCAAGAAGTTATTTTTTCTTCTTTCGTGTAGTAGTTGTAGCCACCTGATTTTGAGTAACAAAAAGCCTTGATGGTCAGACTTTTGGCTGCCTTTCAGGTCTGTGGTTTTCTTCCTCAGCTGCTCTGGAGGAGTCCAAGAGAAAATGAGCTAGTTCTTAGCTCCTTTGTTATCCTCAAGGCTTTATCTGAATGTTCCATGTCAGACAAACCATAGAATCCTTCAGGGGTTTTGTTCTGATGGCTCAATAAAACAGTTCTATCAGTATTATATACTGCACTGTGTGTTTAGTCCATGTAAATTCTGCTTCCTTTTTCTGGATTTTCACCTTCCTTACCTTATAGGAAAGAATTCCTGGTGTATTATATTTAAAAAGTTAGAAAGGTACTCATAATATCTTCTAGAACAGCAGCATCTCTGGATGATCCTTTTAAAATTTTGTAGGTAGTTTGTTACTGAGGAGCAGACTACACCTCTGGGGGGGAAAAATTGGATTATTTAATTTTCATTCAACACTAATTTCATTTTTAGCCATTGTATCAACAAAGTTTTATATTACAGTCATTGGCCATGCATGCATGTAACTTGAAGCCTGCCTGGACTTTGAACCTGAGAGGCAGTGTAGTATTTCACAAATTAATTAGAATCATTATTCTATGCCCTAAGCTGCACTTCTTTTATTTTTAAAAAGTTGAATAGAACTAAGAGGGGGAAGTTGGGAAGGTAAAGTAGAATATATGAACAGTTAACTAAACATAAAGGAGAGATATGCCACAAATACTACAATGGAATATTGTTGTTCCTACAGGAATATGTATAGAAAGAACAGAGGAGTAGAGGAAGGGCCGAGTGGTTTATGTAAAAGTGCACTGTACTGATTTTGACTTCCATTTCTTTAATCTGTTAGAAGTTTAATGTCTCTTTCCAAGTGAGTTTACATGAGATTTCATTTCACTGGGTTTGAGACAAGTATATCTTTAAACAGTTCATCTATATATGCAAAAATAAATTCAGAATAGGATTAAATTTTCACATTTGAAGGGGGAGGATTAAGTCTTGCTTTTTTTAAGCACTAGAAAGAATGCAAAAATGCTTGCACTGGAAGGAGGAAAGTGGCAGAAGGCAAAGAGAAAGGACCAAATTGCTGCTGTAGCTTTGGAGCTATTTCTGCTTCTTCTGAAAACTCTCTCACCATTGTCATTTCTTAGATCCTTACCGAGGAAAGACTAGCGTAAAACTGGAGATGTAGAAAGATAGTGAAATATTTTTAGAACCTCACTACAACTTGTCATGTATGTGCTAAAGAACATAAAGCTTAAAGGATATGCAGAAACTGTTAAATTATTTTTAAAGGCAATTCAAGTTTTGGCCACCTGCTGCACTTCCCTGGCTGAGTGGCTACCAGCAGCCTCTGCTTTTGCAAGACTGAGTGGGCAGAACTTCAGAGTATCTGGTACTGTGTGCCTCGTACAAGATAGATACTTGTGCTGTCAGCAGAGGGATAAAGATAAGAACTAAAGGGAGGGAGGAAGAAAACGAGGTGAGGAATATAGTACTGTATCCTACCAATAATGTACGTAAAACCAAAGCTCGTATACCCTCACTTTTGTGGAGCAGCAAAGGCAAATCCATTGCCATTTTATCTGAAGAAGAATGGTAGAAGCCTAAAGAGTTGCAAAATATTGCAGAAAGAAATGGCTTCTCAATGTTTTAGCAAGTATCTTCTCCAAAGCATGAATGTCACCTGAGTCAGCCAGTGAAGGTTTGTCAGTGTTGAACAAGTCCTGTCACCCTGTACTGTTCTCTTGACTAGAGGTGGGGGAGGTTTGAACTGGCAAATGAGTGTGTTGGCACCTGGTCTGATACCCCCTGAGCAGATTGCCAGATCTGACTCTGTTTAAGAGTCTTGAGAGGATAAATGCTGTTCTAGTATTTTATCTGCTGTGCCAAAGTCCCTCAATCTTCTAAATAAACAGGAAAAAAACCCCCCACTTTGTAATGATGAGAAAAAAATCAAGATTTAAAATATATATCTTTTTAGCCAACAAATAAAAATATGTTCACCACCAGCCAAGGTGAAATTTTGTAAGGAGCAGATTGTTATTAATTACACATTCATTTTAAAAACATTTTTTATGCTGTAAGGCTGGTGACTTCTAATTATGAGGTTTGCAGATTTGCTTGAAAGTTATGATATATTGATTTTTAATAATTCTGTTTTCTTAATCATCTGGAGAGACAGGAACTGGCCTATAACTGTTCTTGCATAGCCTGACCAAAGGCCATCTTGGAATTTTCTCTCTCATACTGGTCAATTCAGCCTTTAATGGGGCTATGAAAATTACCAGCCAGGGCCAAGGTGAGATTTAGGATTTATTCCTGTATCCCATGCTATTCCTGAATACATTCTGGTCTGATTTTCAATTTGGTAAAGTCTTAGTGCTATTAATTTGAAAGCCTTTGCAGGAAGAAAAGACCATCATTACCACTAAAATACTGTATTTGCGTGAGTACTGCCCGGGAGTAGTTGTTGCCTCTTTAATCGCTACCTATAAAATTACATTTACAGAAAATTTGAGTAAAACTCAGGCACAGATTTGACTGGGCTAGAGTTTAAAATCAGGTTGCCTTTTGCAGACAAAGCTGCAGTCACTTCACTTGCATGTCAGGTAGCTGGATGAGAACAAGTTTCAATTCCTTTTAGAAACTTGGGGAATAATTTGGTACATAGTATGTGAGTCTAGGGGTTATTCTCAGAGCTGACATTTAGCCTGCTTTCAAAAGCTCTGTTAGAGAAGGATATTTTTATGCTTTTATTTATTTCTTTTTCCTTGGAGCACTTCTCTGCAACCTCAGTTTGGAGTCTGCTGGAGCAAGCATTTTTACCTTTTTGAAGTATCTTAAGAGAAGACATGCTTGCTTTTGTCAGTAGAAGGTGAAACTTATTTTTCCCTCAGAGTATTTACGTATTACCTGATAGATTTTCCCAAAGGAGGTAAGTTCGGTGGATGCATCATGGTAACTAGACAGCTGCTTTGCTAGGGACTGGTCCTCAAAGAGCAATTTAGTAAACTCCAGTAATCAGCATAAGCACCCTCAGGTGAACTTTGCATCTTCATGTGCCTCACAGAAAAATTACAGTAATTCTTTGGTGACTATGGAAGTGTACAAGGAAGCTGACAGGCCTAAGCAGACTCAAGTGGTTCTGCTCTGATTAATAATGTTGACAAGCTTTCCTCAGGTTTTCCACAAACCTGTGTCTATGGTGCTGTCCCTAACCTTGAAAGCACAGCATCTGTGAGTTTCCTTTTTGCTTTTCATTCACCCACACAGCTCAGCGTATTGCAGCCTCAGAGATTTCACAAGACTTGTCAAGCTTACCATAGATGAAACAGGGAGTTCCCATGTCTTTCTCTTTTTCTGTTTGCTTCCCAATAGCTTTCCCTTGACCTCTGTTTTGGCTCTGCTGCAACCCTTCTCCCATGAGCTAACTTAATGGAATAAAATGGTTAAAACTCCCCAAACTTGGCTCGATAGATTTCTCCTGT
This sequence comes from Acanthisitta chloris, assembly GCF_000695815.1. NCBI lineage: Eukaryota > Metazoa > Chordata > Aves > Passeriformes > Acanthisittidae > Acanthisitta > Acanthisitta chloris. The sequence goes on along the minus strand of NW_008690726.1, from coordinate 32,476 downwards.
ATCAGTGAGTTAAATGGGGCCCTGGAAGGGCCCAGTGAATTGCAGAGCTTGTAGCAGAGGAGGAGTGATACCAGATGGCCAGAAGTGAGAAAGAGGAGTGGTTGGAGTTGGAGAAAGGTAGGAGCAGCAACAGCAGACAGGGAGGATGGGAAGCAAGCCTTTGGGCACTAATGAGACATTAGATTGGCTCTCAGCCTGTAAAGCCATGGTTTAAGTTACTATTTGTAATTTTTCAAACAGAAAATAGCTGTGTGATTTTATGGATTTTCAGGAATGTATTCCAGATGCTATACAGGCACCATCTTTTCATTCCAGGGATGTAGCTCTCAAATTAATTCAGCAGATGAGACAGTTGGAATATCTTTCACATATTTGCATCTATTGCCAAATAGCATTTCTTTTTCCCCAGAGACATCACACCACCATTTCTACGGCCTAGGAAGTAGTATCTCCTCAATTTTGCTTCTTATAACCTTTGGCAGCCTGATCATATCATACACCCAGCTAATACTGTATTCAACTAGAGCTGCATTAATTCAGCAGATGAGACAGTTGGAATATCTTTCACATATTTGCATCTATTGCCAAATAGCATTTCTTTTTCCCCAGAGACATCACACCACCATTTCTACGGCCTAGGAAGTAGTATCTCCTCAATTTTGCTTCTTATAACCTTTGGCAGCCTGATCATATCATACACCCAGCTAATACTGTATTCAACTAGAGCTGCTATGCCAGAACATTTTCATGTATACTAACATTTCTTTGGGCATTTCTAGACAAAAATCTCTTGTTGATTTATGGTTCACACCTTTCTAAAATACGTGATAAGGAGTGTTGTGGCTTTTGTGTAATAAAGGCCATAAGAACCGCACAAATAATGACACTGATGCATTGCATGATTCAGTTTAACTATGCACATCTTGCCAGGTTTGTCCACGTCCAACAATGAGGAGGTGAGTACTGTGTTTGGTAGGAATAGCTCAGTGATGTAAAAACTCACTTAGAGTATGGTCAGTTGTCATCTGCCTAGTAGGATTCAGGTTGAAATAATTCATTTTTCATTTCAGGTAACAAAGTTACTTCCTGTTGTACTTTAGCATTAGAAATAGTTCCTCTTTATTATTTTAGGAACATTTCCCAACTGCTATCAATGCAAAGCTTAACAAGCTCACTGTAAAGCACTTTCCCCCTTAATTTATTGCTTTTACTGAAAGTTCTAGTCTTGCTGCTTCTCTTCCTTGTATTTGGCTGTTAGTTCTGCTGCAGGCAATCTTGTGCTCATTGTTTTTAGACTTTTTCATTATTTAATTCCAACAATTGGTTTTGGAAGAAAAAAAATGGGGTTTGTAGGCATGTTACTTGGTTTCACATATTTGGTACTAAAACAACACTTTACAAATTGCATGTTCCATGCTGACCAGTCTGTAGTTTGTCAGCTTTCCTCCCTGCAGACCCAGACCACTTTTGATTTCAGAGGCCTGTAAGCCTTCCTGTGCAGCTGGGATATCTTGGTGGGTAGTAGTGGTGGCTTCCTGAAAGCTAAGAGTTATTCACTTCAGAGTTCACAGCTTGTAAAATTCCAGTGGGCAGCTCTGCTTATTGGAAATGGGAGTGAGCAGGCAAGCAGTGGCAATCTGACTTCCCTTGTTTTTCGCTAGCAAAGAACAAGTTAGCAAACTTTCAGTGTCACAGATTGTCTTCTAGTGAACTTGGTCCGTCTTTTCTGCTTTCGCTTTTTATTGCCTTCCTTAGGATTTGAACCTCAGGGAAAGGTCTCTTGACTTAGTTTTCTCATGGTGGTTCCACCTGAGAGCTGTGTGAGTCATGATAAGAGGAGCAGCGTCCTGCTCTGGGTGCTGATGTAGCAAACACTTGTGAGGGGCCTTTTTTTGGAGAGTAGGAAGTGTTTCTTTGTCTTTGGCATGTTACTGACCAAATTTTCTTGGAGCTTGAAAAATAAAAAGTAGTGGAACCATGCAACAACATGTTACATAGAATTGTCAGCAGAATATTCCAGTTTGGGCAGGCTCCTAACAACATAAATAGAAGCACACATAAGTAAGGTTGAAATTCTGTAGTTACTTTCTCATATTTGCTTTGTAAAAGAATACATTGAGCATACTTCATTGAGTACAATTATAGTTGCAGTGGCTTTATGTATGCAGTAGAGTATAGTCTATGATCTCGTGTGACTCCTCTACTGTATGTGGTACTTCGAGCCCCTGTTGTTTCTCACTTGTTTTTTGTTTCCCACCCATTACTTAGGAAGTAGCTTGAATAATCCCTTTCTTATAAAAAGAATTGCTCTAATTAAATTTCTATTCAGATGTATATCTTGCAAGTGGTTTTTAGAAAAGTGCATTTCTAGTAGATGTTTCCTGAGTCAATTAAATTGAAAGTTCAAGGTAAAGTTCATGTAACTGAAAAATAAAGGGTTCTAAAAGAGAAGATGTATTTATTCATGCCAGCTATAGATTCCATGAGGTATTATTCTCATTGAAGCATAAAGGATGTTCTAATACAGTTCTTGTGCTAACTAGATTTCTGAATAATAATTTTTTTGGCTTTTGTTAATATGAAGAGGGCTCATTAAACAATATTAAAAGGAGGTGGCAATATAGTACTGGAATGCATATTTTGAGAAGTGGTTTCTTGAAAATGAGGCAAAAAAAATCATTATTTCCTTACAATGGTTTTTTCATTTATCGTGGGTTTCATAGAGTATATAGTGTATTATGGATGTAATGAAAATTGGCTATGATTGAAAATTTAGTTCTGGCATTTCCACTTAATTGCATTTTAAAGCAAAAAAGTCTCAGTGTACAAAATTCTTTATTCTGTAGAGACCTGTACAACTTTAAAAAAGTTAAATGAAGGCAATGCTTATTATGAAGAATATTCAGTTTAACTTTTCCCCCCTTGCTCTAGTTATAGTCCCAGAAGATATGGCAAAATGTTAAAGCTGTGAAATAACATTAAAATGCCATTTAATGTGTCAAGGGAAACTTTGTTTATTTTTTTTTCTCTTGGATAAAAAGACTTGAATAAAAGCTTTTTCTTCTATAGTGCTCACAGGTTTTCAAGTAGATGGAGATGGCTGTTGCTAGCAGCAGATTATACCAGATGCTGAGTTGCCTAGGGATGTGTGCTTTGTTTGCTGGAGACAGGGCTTATTGTCTTGCCTCTAGGCATTAGGTTGAGTCTGTTAGACTATCTAAGTAGTGATTTTTATCCTCTGAGTTGGTAGAGTGTCACGTGGTGCTATGTGACATTTTTAGGTGATGCATGAAGTATGATTTTCATTTTTTAAATTTGTTTCTTGGCTATGTAGTAAGAAACCTCCATTGAAGTTTTGCAAAACTGTTAAATGTTTACTACTGAAAGAAGAGGGGGGATTGCAGGTTTTGGAGACATGTTGCTATGTTTGCTGCCTAAGAAATACACTAAATTAGCATTTCATCATAGTTCCGTATCCACAGAAATATTATCAAGGAAGAGATGAAAAGATTTGCATTTAGATTATACACTGTAGTGTGCAAATAGAGAACCAAAGAGCTTCTGTATGATGAATGTCTGAAGATTTCCTGAAAGTCCCACTAAAACAAAAACAGATATTTTATAGAGATTTGCTGCATCTCTATTGGATATGAGGTAATAACCATAATCCATTTTCCTGTTATTTCGCACTTGTCTTTGTACAGGATATTTATATTTTTCCTTTAAAATGACTCATTTTAGTGCAGCAACCAAGATACTGTGTTTGCCAAAAGGGCCGGTGATCTCCTTTAGTATTAGAGTTTTTGGGTTACTGTGAGATTTCATTTGAGCTATAATTTGTAAATAGATTTGTCTGTGTTATAAATGTGAAGTGAAAATTGTGAATAGTTGAACTGTGTGTGGTACTGGTCTGTTTGGTGCTTTCTTTTGTTGGACTTGCCTTTGCTGGAGATCTACAGATACTCACGTAGCATCCATGTACTTTTTCTAGTGCATTCAGCTTGGAGACAGCTCAAGCAAGCTGAAGAGTATAAAATTATCTAAGTAATTGTGCATTTTGGATGATTTTCTGAGAAGTGTTATGATGTGTCTTAGCCTATTCCAGCATAACAGTAAACACTTCATGAATACATGTATTGCTGGAGAAAACAGGGATTTACAAGGTTCCAGTTTGACAGAAGTCTGCCAGGAGGTTGTGATACAACATGCAACTGTGAAAGATAGTTCTTGGAGCAACCCATAGTATGTCAGACCTAGCAAATCTGCTAAAATTCTTCAGTGCTTCTGTTCTTTAATGTTTTGCACATTATAATGCAGTACTTGTGTTGGGTTAATGTGTTAATGGATGATCTTCAAAGTTTAATGAACATAAGCAGGTTTTGCATCTCACTGTTTTGTGTGCAGCTGCTAGTTCTGTTAGGGGCTTCCATTAGTTTCAAGACTCAGTGATGGTTTGATATTCAGTGTTGAATTCAAAGTGAGTCAAAATGTTACTAATGAAATGAACAGTGTTAACTATTTAATCGTAGTGGTTTGGTTTCCTACTTGATGTAAGGAATTATGTAAGTTAATATTCAGACAAATGTTTCTCTGCCAAAGGCACTTAGAGCTTGAAAGTGCTCAATATGCGTAAATGCTTAAACATTTTTAGGTAGCTACATGTTTTAGAATAAATAAACATTATAAGTAAACATCAGAAGACTGATGTAACTGGCCAGTTCTGACTGGTCCTACATAAATGCATCTGTTTTGACCTAGAGGTTCCTGTCTGCATAGGCTGTCCCTTGCATTCTGTATAACTTTTATTTACCTGAGCTTAATATCTCTGTCCCATCTTTCTTGACCAGTTTCTCTGCTACCATTGTGGCAAATAAAGGTTACCTGATCTTGATTAGGGCTTTCAAGATTGTATTTTTGTCCAAGACATGCAGTGGTTACGGTCTCTGTAGATACTCCCTAAACAGAACTATGTGTGCTGTAACATGATAGCTTCATATGTAGCTCTTTTGGTGTCTTGGTTTGTTTTGTTTCTGAGGTTCAAACATGTACAAATTGCTTTTGATTTGGGAATGTTTTCATTGTGGTTGCTTTCCTGTGTCACATGCATAAATGGCTATGTTGAAGTTGAAAATTATAATTTGCTAAAAATATTGACACACTGTATGTCTTCCTTTAGGAAAGCCCAAGAAGGGAAGAAGAAAGTCGTTCTAGCAGGATGTGTGCCACAAGCCCAACCTCGTCAGGACTACCTGAAGGGCTTGAGTATTATAGGGGTATGTATCTTCATAAGAAGCCAAAGGGTTTTGTGCATGTTTTCAATTGGCCAATGTGAATATATAGAGTTTGTTGCCTTTCTCTTGGAAAAAGCAGCAGAGATGCTTCCTTTTCTCCCATTAGCCTTCTTGGATTATACAACACTTAAACCTTTTTTCATCCAGGGGGATTTGCTTTGATTGTGACACGAGTGGAGTAAGAAAGGGATGCCCTTGTAGTCTGAAAATTCCAGGCTTCATCCAGGATGAAGATATCAATTACCATAATCTTAAAGATATTACAGTTTATTTGCTTTAAGACCTGTGTTAAAATCAGTGGAAGAAATATAGGGGACTAGAGCATATAAATTACATGGGCACAGCTTAGGGCTTGGTGGTCTTTTTTTTTTTTACTTGACGCTATTAAGCATAATGGCAAATAGCAGTGATTATTTTGTTTAAATTTGAGGCAATCTGAAGAGTTAAATCCACTGGTGACTGAGTTGTTAAACAGTTACCAGGCTTTACCTTGAAAAGGTAACCACAGAGCTTTGACTTCATGCAGTTAGTAAAGTGCCTTCAGTATTCTTTGGGATGCAGGGCCACTGTGTTGTTGAATCACATTTGTAAAATAGTCATGAAAATCTGGGAGTCCAGGCAGGAGCTAACAAAGATTTGTCATTGTTCAAGCCTTTAGCTGAAAACTGGTTGGATTTGTAAAAGGCATGTTTGAGATGAAGCACTGGATTCAGTGTGTGAGAATTACAGTGACGTGTCCTGTGTTATGTCAGGTCAGAGCAGATGATTGTGCAGTATCATTTCTGTGTTAAAAATGTAAAGACATCGGTGTTTTTCCACTTCAGTGTCATGAGTTTTGGTTGAAAGTAAGATTTTATAGGAATGACAACAAAAATGTTCCAAAGCTTTTACTTTCATTAAAAGATGATACAGGATGCAGTTGTTCCAAGTAATTTAGAAGTAAAGTTTGTGTGGAATTAGGAAGAAGATGGCTTCATTAACTGATTTGTTGGAATGCACTTTGTGCCATTTCAATTTTTAATTACTGCTGTCACACAGAATAATTTATCTCCCATATTTTTCCCCAGCTTCCACTTTCAGCTATGTTAATGTCTGTAAATAAACCCACTGTCCAGAAATTGTATTCAGAGACTGTAAAATGCCTTGCTGTTCTGTATAGATTATTTTGCAAAGATAGGTACAGTTTAAAGGAAGAAGTAAGATTTCCCTACCACTCTGAAGTCTTACTTCATACAAATATATGCAAGAGAGCTGAGTGCTCTGTCATCTCAAAGGCTCTGACTAATTAAGTGCAGGAGGATAGGAAAAAGAAAAATTGGTGAAGGGATTTCCTCTTGGCTCAGAGGCAGCATAGTTATGTGATCTGTAATTGGTTGTTTTAGTAAATAAAACAATATCTACACATATGAAGACAGAGTGGAAAAATCGAGTTTGTCACTATCCTTTGACCAAGACTGTAATTGATGTTTAGGTGTGGTGAATTTAAATTGGAAAACTCAGAAGACCTGTAGTTTGATTTTTTTGGTACCTCGAACCAGTGTTTAGTGAAAAATGTTTGTAGTTTTGTATTATTTCTGAAAGATTTCTATTAGGAGTTGAATTAGGCTGTTAATGCAGTGTCCCCAGCTTCTTTGGGATTGGACCTGAAAAGACTGAAATGTGATCTTCACCATAAGTCTGCTAACTGTCATTGCTGTGGTAAAATTTACTGTGCTTTACGTAAAAGATCCTTCAGCTCAGAAAAATCTTAACCTTGAAGCATAGCTATTAACAAAAGCAAAGCTAAGAGCTTTGTCCATGTTTTGGATATTGTTCGTGTTTTCAGTTTGTATATTTAAGATTTTGTTCTCATTTTACAAAGAGTATGTGTGAGGGGGTGACTGTATTTAAAGGATAAGAGCTGTTATGGTACTATTGCAAAATGTTTTTGAAAGGCAGTTTTGACAGAATTGAGAAATAAAAAATGTTCTGTTGGCACTAGGATATTGATTCTACTATAAAATCTTAAGTATTAGGAGTACAGTTTTGGAAATATTTCTTTAATACCAGGTTGGTCTCATCTTCAGCTTGGCTGAGAGACATAGTTGATTTATTGTTGCTTATGTAAGTTCTGCTTTTTTCTTTGAAATCTTTTTTATTGTTATTTATTTTAAAGAACAGTGTTGTCTGAGAATGTGGTTATTTACCAGCAATTACTACTCCCTTGGGGCAGCTTTCTGAAGGCAGAGTGTGTCAGAGGAGTCTTCTCCTCTTGTTATGATGGAGGAGAATGTTGTGATGTAACTACCAGGGAAATTCTAGTAAATCAGGACTTGTTTTGATCTGCGTTTGAGAAATACAGGACTGAACTTCCACTGTTCTTTATTTATTGCCTGATTTTGGCAGAAGGGAAGGAAGGGCAATTTAATATCCCTGTTACCATTTGGGATGATACTGTGCTTTTGTGTATCTTTAAAGTCATTGTCACTTTGTAAAAAATAATGTGGGTTGTGGCGTTGCCATAGGCTGTATATAAGGCAAACCATAATATAACAAGGCAAGGTGAAGCAGCTGTTTTCTGGAATGGGGAGGCTGTAGGTAGTAATAAACCTGCCAAGGGTGGAAAGTACACGAAACACGTAATGATGTATTACAAAGGTCCACAGCCATTTATGCTCAGGTGGTTTCCAAAGCTTACTCCTTTGTATTTGGAGTGTACCCATGTCAAGCTTACTGTGTTGCAAAGAGAAATCAACTCTCGTAGTTGAGAGTTGTCCCTCACTTTTTGTTTGAATTTGCTAAAAAGAAGGATATCTGACTTTGTGGTGATTGTTTTGAGGAGATTATAAGGGAAGGGAAAGGAGGGGCACGGGGGAAGGAAAGATTTAGCCGACAGGTTTTGGGACTCATGGTAGTTGTAGTATTTCCTCACTTCCTGAGTTGCATACAAGGGCATGCAAAACCCTTGTTCCCAGTAATAAGCTGAGCCATTGGAATGGGATGAGATGTTTTATTTCATTGACATTTGTCTGGAGTTTCAAGGTATTTGGTGTCCAAGCGATGCTATGTGTTGGAACCCCTGACCAGTTTGCTAAGGGTTCATAGCCCTTAGGATGTGTCACAAGCCTCGTGTGTCTGTGCTTCGAAATCGTCAGACTTGCTGTGCATACTGAAAGCATAGGGCCTGGTGCACATATGTATTCCATTAAAGGCATACAATAGATGAATGAATCCTGAATGAGAACATCATCTCCAATTCTCCTTCCTTTCCCATCTTTCCCAAATGAATGTCTAGCATCAAAGACCTATCATCTTCTGCCATATGCCCATTCCCTAAGGGAAGAATTTCGGACCATTCTTTCATCTGTACAAAAGCACAAAACCAGTCTGGTGTTGCCAAAGCTGTAATCCCCCTTTTTCTACTACTCTCCAAGTGAGAAGGTGTAGGTCCTGTGCATGGTAGGGTCACTGCAGACTCTTTGGCCAGGTTGAATGTGAAGCCGCTGCTTCCAGGAGAAATAGGAAGCCATGAAAACCTCTCTGTGGAGGCTCCTTGCATTCTCCTGAACCCCAAATAACCCTTTTCTCTGGCTGTTCTGCTCCATAAGGCAAGGTTGAGATAATTTTTTTTCATATCCAGTTTGAAACTCTGGAGTGTGATTAGTGGAAGTGCTGAACACTCCCAGTAGCAGCACGTAGTGCTAGGAGCGCTGCTATAAAGTAGATGGTTCAGTATAAAACATGCTAAGTACATTACAAAACACAGGCACTTTATTTCGCAAGCTCTACATCTGTAATTGGTATAGACTTTTAAATTTTATGTACCTTAGTTCTCCATGTGTAAAACCCTTCAGTGAGCAGAGCTTTAGCAGTGCCATTGTGAAAGAAAATCAGTGTAACCTTACCAAGATGCCAAATGTCCTACTGCTTTGGTCTCATAAATGAGGATGATATGTTGTATGCATTTCTGATGCTCAGTTCATACAAGTTTCAATGATGTTTGCAAAACAGAGATAACAATACTTGCCCATCTTGCAGTCTTTATAAGGTCAGACTGCATTCAAGATTGCAAGCCTGTCTGCTGCCCTTAAACTGGAGCCTTGCATACATGCAAATATCCAGTGTGTACTTCATAAAAGACAAATTTGATGGAATTTTAGTTTGAATGATTTGAATTAGCAGAACTTTTTGGAAAGCATGCTGAAAGCCTGGGAACAGGTGCACACTGTTCTTCTGTAACTTAGAGCCAAGAATGATTTAATGCAAATTTCAATCTCAGTCAGTACCTCTCGGCTGCTCGGCTTTGGCTTTTGAATTCCCATGTTGAGATTCAGATAGGATGCTTGAACCTGGAAAGTCAGAAGAGAATGTCAGTTAAGCACCTGCTTTGAAACTGGAAATTGGACATAGAGATAGAAACTATTCATTTCTGCAGCAGTTACTTACTGTCCTTTGAATCTGAAGGTGCAGAAATTAATTTAGGTAAGAATTATACTTCAACTGTATCAGTGTTCAGCTATGAAAATCAGTTGTTTATGTGCTTCTCTCGAGTAATCTCCTTCCCTTTAAAGTTTGTGTAGGTCCTGCTCTGAAAATACCTTCCTAAACCAGAGTATTGCCCATTACTATGGTCAGTGTTGTCAGCAAAGGTTTTGAACACAGATGTTATCCCTCTGAAGCCAGGGTGGCTAGTCACATGCCTTTTGAAGTTATGTATTAAACCCTGGATTTATACTGCCTAAGTGCTGTAATTTGAGAATTTGTTTTGCTCAGCTCTCTTTATGGTCAGTGAAGATAATTATCTCTACAATAATTTAGATTTTTAGAAGATCTGAAGTGCCTTTTGAAGCCATGTATTTTCCTTTTACTGGCTCTAGAGAGGGCATAGGCTGAGTAGTCTTTTAACATCCAACATTTGGCAGAGCTGCCCAAACGAGGTGAGATGAAACTGAGAGTTGGTGAATTGGAGTTACAATCTTTAGTATTACAAATTGCAGGTTTTAATTTCCTAAAATAGATTATTTTATCTATGTAGTAACCATTTTGTTTCTTATCTATGCCAGTGAGAATCAAAGATGTTAGGGTTTTTCCTAGATGAGAAAAAAGGGATTGTTTTACTTGAAGTGGTTATGTATGGATATGTATGCTTACTCCTGACATGTTGATACTGGGTATTAGGAAAAATTTCTTTACAGAAAGGGTGATCATGCATTGGACCAGGCTGCCCAGGGAAGTGGTTGAGTCACCATCCCTGAAGGTACTTGGTGGTCATGTAGGTGTGGTGCTGAGGGACACGGTTTAGTCGTAGGCTTGGCAGTGCTGGGTTAACAGTTGACCTTGATGATCTTAAAGGTCTTTTCCAACCTAAAGATTCTATGATTCTTATGCAGCTGAGTGCTGCTGATGTTTGCTTCACCAGTAGCCTCATGCTGTGCAACAAGCTGCTGCCCCTTTCTAAATTGTGGGTACCCTTTCCTCAGTTTCTCTCGAGCAATGGCTAAGGGTTCTTTGTTTGGCAGTTTTTGTTTTCAATAAACATTTCTAATCTTCAATATTTCTGATCTTTGTCCCTCCTTCACTGGCTTCAAGATCTTTCTATTACTTGATGTGCTTACACATTGCTTGTATTACTTCCGAGAAATTTCTTTCTCTGAGAAACTAAGTCACAGTGCCAAGGGAAGGGCAGTTGGAGGAGGCTCTGGAAGTAATTTCTTGAATGAGTTGTTGTGACTGTCCTGTCAACGTCAGAGAAGCTTTAACCTTCAGACCTTCTGTGGTGAAAAGATGTTCTTTTCCATGCTGAAAGGAAGCATGCTCGGGGAGCAGTTGCGTTCACTGTGACTGAGGGTCGCGGAACAGGCTGGTTGTGATGAGGACCCAGCTGCTGTTTTTCACCAGTGGTGGTAACTGCGTCAGTGGCTCTGAGAGATGAGACTCATCAGAGGGTGAAACCACAAACTTTGTGGCCAATAAAGACAGTCACTGGTGGCGAGTGTCAGAGATCTCATGCTTTGTCTCTGGTTCATTTTTATTTGCTGCCAGTTCTATCAGGTTAATCACAGTCCTCCAGCAGAAACAACAGTTACCAGCCAGGTGATGTGGATCCCTTGTGACTACTTATAAGAAATGGCATGTCACATGCAGGACTTATTCTGTGATCTTCTGATTTGGAAACAGCAAGGGGTGTGGTATATTCTACACTCACATATGTTGAGGTATCACTGCACTAGGCGTCAGAAGGTAATTTGAGGGAAAGTGTCAAGATGCTTCTCAACTCCTACAATGACTTTTCATCACCTGGTAGGCACTCTTGTCGGAGATAAAGTTCAGTCACAATATAAGGAGATACTTTCTGAAGGAATTGAAATGCTCACTTTGCCAGATTTCATCCTCGCCAGAGGAGACTGGGATAGGCATTATCTAACAGGTGGTGGCATAACTCAGAAAGCACAAGCACTGCAACAGTTGGTAAAGGACAGTGTGTCTCTGGCGCAAATATGTTTCCTACAGCAGACTCCATCTGAAATGATGTCTAGGCTATATTAAGTGGTGAGAAAATGAATATATTTTCTTCTATCATACAGACTTCCAGGAAGCCTTAAGCATTCCCACCTTTTTTTGCTTCGGCCAGATAGTTCCTCAGCTACTTTAGTGGTACAGTTGAACAGAACAGCTTTTATGTGGTACCTTAGGTGCCTGTGTAGTGACTTCTGTAAAAAAGGCAGCCTGCATCCTCCAGAAAATATTGTATGTTCACGAATTGCTGGTTTTCACAATCACCCTCTATTTTCTTATGGCTGCAGCCACAGAAAGAAGCATGCAGAGGCTTCTCTCTCAGAAAACACCTTTAAGACAGTGGATATCTTCACTAGAAAGAGCTGTTTACTTTCATGATATTTAGCACTTTTTATCTGGCTTTGGTTATAAGCGACATCTGAAAACCATCTCTCCTGTTCTGTGTTGATCCTATCACTTCAAAAAGAGATTGGTCCAAATATCTTTACCCACAAAATGCTTCTGTCTGTATTTCAGTGGATGCATTAAACCGCACAAGTATTTATTTCACTGTAAATGTTGTATGAGGTTTTGTCTTTCCAAATTATAATGCAGGGTCTTTGCAGAGGTCTTGGTGCTTCCCTGAAGAGAATGTCAGAAAGTTTCTCTTACTTTCATGATAGGTTCATGGATGCACTTTTCTAGACAGTTTTCTTTGGTCTGAAGCTCTCTAAATCCTACAGAGTGCAGAATATCAGGGTAAATATGCAACCTCTTTCTTAATTGCCCCTTTAGGGTATTTGGAACTTGTAGGAGCTCTCTTAGAGGTTGTGTTTTTTCCCCGAAGTCCATCTCCTGCAAAACAGGTCGAGGATATTAATACTGGTTCTGAGACAACTTGGATCCTGTCTGAGAGGTTGGAAGAATTTGTGTGACCATCCTTAACCTACATGTCTGTCAGCACTCACAGCTCACCTGGTGTGAGACTGCAGACAGGACACATTGCAGGCATGTCTTGGGCTGCTTACACCTAGCAGCTGTCTGTTGAATGTAATTGAAAGGAACCGAGGAACTTTCTCTCATGATGAATTGACACTACTCTTCTACACTCCTTTTGCTAATTATGGTGCTTGGTTGGGAAAGCTCAGGACTTCTGTCTCTCACTGGGGTGCTGAAGTGTTCTGGTGCATGGTTTGTAATTGTGTGTTCAGGAGTGGCCTGCAGCTTCAGCTCCAGCATGGATTGCCTCATGTCTTCCTTCCTTGTGTGTATAAGGACTGGCTCCATATGCTGAGCTGTCCTTATGACTAGCTCCGATCCCACCAGGAAAGGTCAGATATTTTTCATGGTCATTGTTTCAACTCGGGCTTCATGCTTTGGTACAACTCTCTTTTTCCTTGCTTTTTGACCAGCAGTTTCCTCTTTGGCTATTCCTTCATCCTGTGGGCCTTGCCTGTGCTCTTGGCCTATATCCATCTTAGCCCAGATTTGTGCATTAGCCCTCATTTGTGGTGTTTGGTTGGGTTTTTTTTGTGTAGTTCTACTCAGCTGCCTCCTCCAGTCTGCAGGTAGCTTTTACACTTTTCAGGTGGAGACCATGTGCTTGCCTATGCTAGAAAGAAAGTCTCACAAGATCAAAGTGCAGTGCAGTAGCTACATCCAGCAGTGGTGTACCTGCTGTCAGTCTTGGTGGGGTGGTTTATTGAGACACTCTGCAAAGAAATGTTGAAAAATGGTGTCTTTTCCCTTCATACACCACTAAGAACCTTTAAGTCTCTATGCTTCATGGTCTTCCTGATGCCTGATGGAGACATTATTGGGTCTCTGCTCAGAAGGTTTGCAGATGCCTGAGATAGCACTCCAGAACAGAATTAATGTCTAAGGTTAGTGAGATGTGGGGAAATGAATCCTGCAGACCTTGTATACTCAAGAAAATTTCATTACTATGACTTCGTGATTTTTTCCTTTTTCTGTTTCTCCTCTTTTTTCAAACTAAGCCCTTCCCTCTTCTCTCTTCAGATTTGCCTCAGATTTACTAAAATAGTTTTATCTTAATAAGTGCAGATTGGAAGCATTCCACATTTTCTTGTTGACCACTTGGGGCTTTAGCCAAACAATTTCCAGTAATATCAAGTGAAGAATACTTAATGTGGGAAATAACATGTAAGGCAGATCAAACATCCATTTCTAGGTGCAGATCTCATTTTCTCTCAGACCTATAATTTTAATTACTTACATGAGCCATCTTCTTGACAGATATATTGAGAAGAATTTAATTTATCCAATGAAATGAAAATGCAATATAGTGGTTGGGGGTTTTTTTAAACTTTTATTTAACATGAGGTTTGGAGGAATGCAAAAATTCCCCCAGATGTACAATACAGAAAGTAATCATAGGTGGTTCCAGGTTATCAACCAACCAGTTTTTCCTTGTTTTAAATGATTACAGTGATTATGAAGTAAAACAGTCTAGTATTATGATATGCATCAGTAGTATTTTAGGCAATGTCTTGGGCACAAGCTTTGTTCTCTGTGTATGTTTGTAGTTGTAAATGTGTACACTTCTGTTTTCAATGGCATTTTTAAATTGATTTTTTAAAAATTAAGTAGGAAGTCTATATGTTAAGTATCTTGGGTCACAGTTTTTAAAACTGTATCTAAAAGGGGTATCTACACAAGTAAGTAAATATGCATGTGTTCCACACAACTGCTTGTGTGCTTTCTTTGCTAGTTGATTGTTAGATGTGTCATTATGTGTATATTGTGAATGCTTGTAATTCAGAAAATTATTAAATACGTTTATCTTTTAATAAGATGATTAAAATGCAAATATTAGCAATACTTTAACTTAATTTCTAGAATTCATAACTAATATACTGTATTCAGAAATCTGAAGTGGCAGACATTTGTGCTCTACAAAGGCTGTGTTTCAAAAGGTTACAAAAAAACCCAAAACAAAGCATTTACATGGACTCAATCCAACACCCAGACAAGGAAAGGAACTGACTCCCACTGACTTCAGTTGGGAACTCTACATCAGACTCCAACTACAGATGAGCTTTTTTTTTTAGCTTCTATTAGACTGATTGGAAAATGGATGTGAAATAGAGATGATTGTGTAGACAAGTGTTTACAGGAAATTACAAACTCAGTGGTTTAGGGCACAGAGACTTAATGGCTTTGATACAAGGGATCCAAATTTCAGGCTCCTTGTTGCAGACCAGGTTCTGCTCTTGAAGCCTCTGCAACTTGTGCTTTTCTGCTTGTTTTGGAAACAAGCCGGAAAAGAAACTCCAAGGAAAGGACTGCAAAAATCATGCTAAAATTAGTTCATATAAGAGACAGCTAAGAGAATCAGTGTTTAAAAAGGAATATTGTGGGAAAATTGTGAACTACTTTAAACGTGACAAGTAGGCTTTCCTGCATT
>NW_008690726.1:0-17267 GCF_000695815.1 Acanthisitta chloris | reverse complement strand
TATATATATATGTAGTAGGCATTACACAGAATAGGTGGTTTCGATGAAACCTGTAGGAAGAATCTCAACTTCAAGAATTTCTGAGGGTTTAATTTTGCAATGTTAATACTGATTCCTTCTGCTTTATATACTATAATCTCTATAGTATGTTGGTCATTGACTTTAAATAAAGAATAACATATCTAAGAAGAGATAATTGAACTATTTATCTCATTATGGGTGAATTTTGGCAAATGTAAAACTAAAACAAAAAATTGTTGTCTTCACTGCAGATTCTGTCATTAAATATTTATTTACATATTCATTTATTTTATTTGTCACTTATTCTGTCTTGTGGAAATCATTGGGGCTTTCCCTTCCATTTCCAAACACTGCCTGCATTAAGTTCAGGAGAATGTCTTGGCCCTCAAACTTCACCACAGTATTTTTAATTCTTTCCCATGTTTCAGTGTCTTTCCCTTGCAATACGTCCTTAATTTTCTGCCCTGACAATGTACTCAGCTTCTAGTTGCATTCTCTACCATCTGCTACTTTGGTGTGGAGACTGGGACAAGGGAGCACTTGGGGGGCTGCTGGAGCCACCCAGGTGCTGGGTGCCTGGGTGACCAACAACAGGTCACCAACAACAGCAGCTGAAGCCTGAACTCTTTCTAAGGGCCCTCTTTTCTAGCAATTTGTTGATGTATACCAAAGTTGCAGGAACTTGCTATTTTTGAGGACAAAATTTGGTTTAAATCAAGTGGTGAGTTTTGAAATTACTTTTGGCAGATGGACTAAGATGCACAGAAAAGAAATGGGTAAGAGCACAGCCCAGAACTGTTTACTCTCCCTTAATCCAGAAAAACACACATTTGAAGGAAGAGTTTATATAAATTATGTCCAGTTGTTGACTACTTAGATAACTTGCTATTTTTGAGGACAAAATTTGGTTTAAATCAAGTGGTGAGTTTTGAAATTACTTTTGGCAGATGGACTAAGATGCACAGAAAAGAAATGGGTAAGAGCACAGCCCAGAACTGTTTACTCTCCCTTAATCCAGAAAAACACACATTTGAAGGAAGAGTTTATATAAATTATGTCCAGTTGTTGACTACTTAGATATTTGCCTTCTGATTTAGGTTCATTCAGCAGATAGATCGTGTAGTAGAAGTTGTGGAGGAAACTATTAAAGGTAAGCATCACACTTGAAGTAACTGCAGCTAGTCTGAAACATGTAAGCATTAGGTAGCTGAAGTGCTGCTGTTATGCTCTTTATCAACCTAACACTTACTTTCTCCTCTAGCTAAATGTTTGGGCAGTGCTATACTTTGCTGTGTATGCTTTGAGATAATTTCAGGGATGTTTTCTGTTAGGAGCTCTGTGGCCTGATATTTACTTAGAGGTAAATGATCAAGGGGAAATGTCAAGAAATCATTTCAAGTTGCATCAGTGTAGGTGGATATAGAGTATTATGTAGAGCTCCTGCACTCTCTTAGTTCTTGCTGTAACTCTGCTTTCTCCTGTTAGTCCCCTGGTGTCTTCTTCTTTTCCAATGTTTTGGGTTAGTTCCATGAGATTTGCTCAGCAGGACAGATAAATTATCTTCTTGTTTAATGTTCTTGTGTAACAGTGTTCCTTGTTCTCTCTGACTGTGTTCATGTGTGTGTACACTTGGTACTTCAGAGTGAAGGAGAGAAAAGTCAGTATTGTTTCTGTAGCCTAACCAGTAAACATTTGCTATTAAATAAATATGTTTGTCTGGGTCTTTCTGGGTTACCTAAGTTTGTCTCCATTACTTATCAGACCATAAAAATTACTGTTCCATGAAGCTTTAAATTACAAGGTTTCGTTTAATTGGCTGTACTTTCAATATAAACAAGTGTCTAGTCCACAACACGATGTCTGTAACTTTAATGCTGGAGTATGATGTTTTTGATCTACAGCATGAAGATGTAAAAGCAGTGCATTTTTTTAAAGGCAAAACTCCCCACTTCGATCAAGAAATCATGTAGTGTGGTACAAGGCTCCTAGAGCTTGTGGTTTGAAAGCCTGAAGATTTCATGTTGCTTTGAGTGCTTTCAGCAGTGAAACCTGTACTCATATACTGCAAACCAAAACTTTTCTCAGTTTGTGTTTAATTTATAGCATCTGGTTTTTGGGGTGCAACCTACTGTACCATACAAACAAAGAAGAAATGCATTCAGCATAATTATATTGGTTATTCAATAGTGTCATGATGTTTTTCCAGAAACATCATGACATTTATGACAATGTGTTGGAAATGGGGATGCTTCATGATTTTTACAATAGCACAGTATTTCAGATCCCTATCTGGTTTTTCCTGAATTTTATTTATTAAGGGAGTAAGATGATAACCTGGGTCAGCATGCCCTCCCTTTACAAACATGGGCTTTGTGATATTTTTACCGACTACAGATATTACAGCTTT
Organism: Acanthisitta chloris; assembly: GCF_000695815.1. Lineage (NCBI taxonomy): Eukaryota > Metazoa > Chordata > Aves > Passeriformes > Acanthisittidae > Acanthisitta > Acanthisitta chloris. The sequence continues at coordinate 14,839 of NW_008690726.1, read as the reverse complement.
TTTGATAACGTAATTACTCAGGTTATTGTGACTGAATATTATATGACTAGTAACAGGACTGGAGGCAAGAGGCACAAACTCAAACACGGGAGGTTCCCTCTAAACACCAGGAAACACTTTTTGACTGTGAGGATGACTGAGCTCAGGTTCCCACGGAAGGTGGTAGAGGCTCCATTTCTGGATGGATGCAAAAATTGGACATGGTCCCTTTTTTAAAGAAAATCTAAAGTTTGCATGGGTGTTATGCTTTTGTATTGTGGCTATGTTTGTATTGAAAGCTTAAAAAATATTTTGACTGATCATTTAAATTGAATAAGTATGAACTTCATAGCATCTGCGCTGTGTAGGACAGTTGTTTCTCTATATTGATCAGCCTAACCGAGTTGTCTGGATTTTCTCTCCAGATTTGAAAGGGGTTACCTTGTTTGCAGATTTAAGACCAAATGCCTAGTTTTCCCCAGGTTCCCATTTCATAAGGGGTACCTTAGATTTTTCTTGGATGCTAGCATTTTAAGGTGTACCAAAAGGGAAAGTTTTTAGAAAGATTTTTTTTCCTTCACTTTTTCCCCCACAATAGTAATCCTTTTAGTTTTTCATGAAAATAGCTCCCCTGTTGGATTTGGTTGAAAGCTTACTGTACTCTCAAAGAAAATTGCTTTCTTGGAATTATTTAGAAGTCTTTGTATGAAATATGAATAGGTTTCTTCTTTCTTTATTTCTCAGTCTTAAGGGCATTGTCAGGAAAACCTCTTCAGAACTGTGTCATTCTGCTGGGTCAAGAGATGGTTTCAAGAAGTAGATCTTTATGGTGGTCTTTACCTCATCTGTATGAAGACAGCATAATTGCCAGTTCCCAACTCTCCACTGATATAGTTCTCATAAACACTTTCTATGTGACTATCTTTTTATCCTTCTTCATCAGAAAATGGAAAATAAGGATGTGCATGGTTGTTATTGCACGAACAGCCGAGAGAGAGAATTTTTAAGAGACTCAGTGATTTCTCATTTTTATGTCATCTTGACTTTTATCACAAGTCTTGAATTGAATCTTTGAAATTTCCAGATTATCAGGTAAATTATCAAGGTAAACTGTCAATTCCAGAAGTGGTCTTTAATAATGGTACAGTATTTGTATGCAAGTCATGTCTAGTCAATATTTATACTATGTCCCAAGGTCTGTTTTAAGTAGAAGCATCTTCAGGTACTTTTCATAAGATACTGTAATTTATAATCTGAAAGCCCTGTACTGCCTGCGAGGAGCAAGACAAATTAATTCAATCTCAGTCTCAGAACTGGGTGTCTCAAAGTGACAGCCACAGCTGTGTAGCCAGTGTGTGTTAGTCTTCCTGATGAACAGAATGGTTTCATTGTGCAAGGTTCTGATTTAAGAGTTTAGTAAACCTTGCTTCATCTGCACATTACCCAAATTATAAGACTGGATTACAGCAATTTTTACAGCATTAAGGCACCCATTTCCACTCATGTGCTTAGTTTCCCGGTAATGTGTTATGACATAGTATGTTAGGAAAGTATTGCTAAGGAGTTGTGGTGTCTGTGAGCTAGGAGAAAACAGGGTTGTATTGATATATGTGCCATCATTTAGTAAAATTTCTGTACAGAACGAAAAAGCTCTTTGGGCTGATCAGTTTCTATAGTATCTCAAATAAGCTGAAGATTTGTCTTTGATGGGAGCCTCAGAATGTCTTTATGGTGATTGCTCAAGTCAGCATTTTATGAAGGACTTTAAAGCTGTGTGTGTATACAAGCTTGGCTATAAACAGTTTACAGTAGGCAAGATACTGCATTTGTTCTGTAGTTTAAAGGAGAAATGTTAACTGCTTAATGCTGAAATTCCTCTTTTCTTGGTTTTGAATTTAGGTCTTCAGAGATTTGATCTTGCTCCCTCCCTTTCTAGACATGCTAGCTCTCAAATCCCATGTTGTTAAAGCTTTGTGGGGGTGGGAAGCATGGAACTAGAGTATTTGTGTACTGTCTGCTTTTAGCTTAGGCCTTAGGGAGATGAGGGACACAGGTTGAATTGAGTTTAGTCCATATAGAGTCTGTCTAACGCTTTCACAAAACATAGTTTTACAATGGGTCATTAGACTTGATTATAAAAAACAACCAAAGGAAATTACTTCAGGGTTGAACCTTTTATACTCCACATAACCTTTCTTGATTTCAGTCACGTTGACTTGTCTGGTGAAGTTACCCATCTATTCCTGATTTAAACATTAACCAGTATTTACTAAACTGTTAAATTGTCCTCATGTGGTTAGTAATTATGGATTGCTGTTAGTTGCAGTGTCTATCTGTATGAAAATAAGCAGATAAATGGTACCTATATTATATATGGGGTAAAGTGTAGAATTTATACTGGATTGTCTACCTTGGAGTGTGCATGTGTGTATATGTATCTATATGAATGCCAGCATATTAAATAGTATTTGTATGTGTTGATTGATTTTACTATAGTCTGCTGCTAACAGTAGATAAAATAGTCTCTTTTCAATTTCTGTGATTGTAGGAAGAGTGGCCTTGACTTAAGAAGCTGATGACAGGCCAAATAAAGAATAAAAATTGGAGGAGTCAAGAGTTCCTATTTGAGGAAAAGTATCATTTGGCTCCCAGTCAGAAAACTGACTGTGCCAAAGTGCATCTTGAGGAGGGTCAGAGGGAGGGTAGTGGCCTCATAGAGTCCCTATTTCTGTTACTATCTCCTTTGAAAGGACATGGATGGGTCGTTTTATTTATTTCAGTGTGTTGTGGCTTGACTGTGGTTGGCTGCCAGACCCCCCCACCCAGCTGCTTTCTTGCTTCCCTCCTTAACAGGGCAGGGGAGAGAATAAGATGGAATAACTCTTGGGTCATGATAAGGACAGGAAGATCACTTACCAGTTACTGTCATGGGGAAAACAGTCAACTTGGGGGAAATTAATTTAATTTATTACCAATTAAAAATAGAGTAGGATGGTGAGAAACAAAAAGAAAACAAGAGCTATGTTCCCCCCACTCCTTTTCTTCCCAGGCTCAGCTTCACTGTCTCATCCCAGACTCCCGTGACTGGCTCAGAGGGACAGGGAATGGGGGGCTGTGGTCAGCCCATAAAGTTCTTCTCTGCTGCGTCTGCCTGCCCACGCTGTTCCCCTGCTCCAGCCTGGGGCATTCCCGTGGGCTGAGGCAATCCAAGAACTGCACCAGCATGTGTCCTCCACAGCCTGAGAGCAATTATTGCCAGAAACGCTGGTCCAGCCTGTGCTTTACATGGGCTCTTCCACAGGCTGCAGGGAGATGATCTGCTGTGCTGTGGACTTCTCCTGTGGCTGCAGGGGAATCTGCTGGGGTGTGTGCAGCACCTTCTCCTCCTGCTGCTCCTCCTCCTCCTCCTCCTCCTCCTCTCGACTTAGTGCTCACGGGGCTGTTCATCACACATTTGTGCTTGCTGCTAGGCAGAGCTTTCTTACACCTCTGATGGCTGTGGAGCTCTGCTGTGCCCTGTGGCAGGGTCCTTGGAGCTGGCTGGAGGCAGCTGTGTGGTGCAGGACAGTCCTCACAGAGGCCCCTGCAGCCCCCTGCATTGTCCATAATACTATTTCTGTGAGGTAGAATTGCCTTTTAAACCAAGACTGTGAAAATGTAAAGGTACTAACAGGCAAAACTCATGCCAGGGACTGTCTGTATTTGACAAAAAGAAGTGGGGGGATTGAAATCAGATTTTCAGTAGGCAATATACAGAGCTGTGATGTGTCAGTAACTTGGTGACATGACTGTGGTTACAAGATTCAGCATTACCCATCCGTGTGTATTAAGCACTGAGGTTAACTTCATAACATGGTACATGTCACCTCCTGCCCCTTTTTTGTGTCCCTGGATTGGAAATTTTGGGATTATTCCTCTTTCAACAAAAATACTTATAATTTTTTTGTTGTCATCTGAGAAAATGGTGTTATGGGTAGAAAGAAACCAGTAGTTTCTTTCTTTTTTTTTATTTTTTTTTTTTATTTTTTTTTTTTAATTTTTTTTAAAATTCTGATTACTTAAGAACTACTTTGACCATAAGCATTGTCTTACAAAGGACCTGGCTGGAAGGTGTCTCACTGTATGGCTTTTCAAGGAAGGGGTTGTCATGCAGTGGATGCTTCAATGGAAGCACCAAGTTGCATTTTGGTGGCAGCTTTCTGATTGCTTACTAAAAGTGTGATGTCCTGAAGAACTGAGTTCAAACGTAGTAATACCATTACCTGAGCCAGTATCAATTCTGGGACTTTAGCTTTGTAGACTGTAATTTAGAGGAAACAGGTAGAGCATGATGAGGAATATACAGTAATTGTGGAGAAACTACCTCTGCAAAGACAGATTTTAATTGCTTTTGTAAAACACCAGTAATTGTGTGGCTCAACAGTAAAATCTTACCTGCTGGGGCAAGGTATTGCCATCAATTGGTTTCTGACCTTACAACAAAGTTTATTTCTGTTTTTGCTGTGCCTGTTCAATGTTTTTGGGTATGCAGTGACTATTAGGTGTGTGAGACAATTTTAGCTGGGGTTTGTAATTATTTTTCTCAGCATGGTTATTCCATTGATTTGGTTTATAAAACTGGTAGAACTGACTCCCTGTTATGACTGCCATTGTTGTGACTTTGTTTTCTAAGTAGTTCACAGAAACTGAATGGGAGATAAATAGTGCCACAGAAAGAGAAAACAAACAATTGGGGGGAAACAGATTGAAAATCTCAGTACCAAAATTGTGATTTGTCATTGTTAAATGAGCCTGTGATGTGCGTGGAAAAGGCCTTTTCTTCCAGACCTGTATGTGCTTTCTTTTTCACCCTTTAAATGAATGACTATCTTACGGCATCCCTGTTATTGTGTCCTGTTCACATTGGTTAGACTCAGCTGGGTTTAGCTCTGTTAGAGAATCCTCATGGCTGGTAAATGTAAAGAGTACCTTGTTCAAACCAGCGGAATTTAGTAAAAGTTTGCTTTTGCATACAGTGCCAAGTTCAGCTCAGCATTTCACTCTTAGGCTAAATTTGTTCTGTTCAACCTGCACACCCCAAAACATCAGGCAAGTTACTTGTTCTGCTGCAGCTGGCTCTGACAATCCTCCTTTCAGCATTTCCTTTCCTCAGAACACAGCCTGTTTTATCTGATTCAAAATGTCTTTTCCCTTGAAAGTTTCTCTCCAGGATCTCCTGAGGTTTTGAGCAGAATCTTTGATCCTAATCAAATGCATTTCTTCACAGAGAGGTGAGGACAGAGGGTCAGGGGAACTCTTCCTGTAGTCAGTTCTTAGTATTGTCCTTGTGAGCTGTGGAATTGTAGCCAGCATTTTGAGTTCACAGGAGATTTAATGTTCAGTCACTTTTTCAGAAAGACAATAACATCACATGAGCTCAAAATAAGTAGGGTGAAGCTATCAAATCCTGAAAAAAGAAATAGTGCCTTAATAGGGCATTTCAAGTGCTTTTGCTGTGAGAGAGGAAAGTACTGTGGATGTGTCAAAAATGTTCTTGAATACTTACAGTCTTAATTTAACTCAGTGAAATTTTTATATGGACAGTAATTCCTTGTTAATAGTTATCTCTTTTTCTGTTTTACTGGTACAATATGATTTTAGCACTTACAGATATTGTTATGATAGAAAAAGTGATGTATGAATTTTAGCAATCTGGGCCACATGCAGAGCTTTTCTTCTGAATATCTTGCTTTTGAAATTATATAAAATGAATTTTTAAAAGTTCCTGTCTTCACCTGTGTGACACTCACATTCTGGAGTTTTCCAGAACAGAGTTATTGTTGGATGCTAATTTCAAGCTAGGAACATACATACTGTATGCTTAGTAATAGCTGCACATTTCTCTGAAGCTTTTTGAGTTGGCAATCTTTTAATGAAAGAATTCTGAATTGCAGAGACTGGATCAAACATACCACCCACTATCAGCATCCTGATGAGACTGGTTGCTTGGCCCAGGCTGTAGTGCTGTGACACACAGGAAAAGATCAGCAATTCTCACAGCATTAGTCTGAATTATTCCTTGTCTTCTGATGGATCCAGTTCCTGCCTACACCAGTTGAAGGCATTTGACTGTTACAGAACATTCCCATCTTCAGTGTTATAGAAGAGGATTAATTTATATTAGTTGTTTAGCCAGGAGCAGGACGTACCTTTCAGTGAGCTTTGGCTTTTCTTTGCTCCTTGTGTTTGCTTGAGCCGGGAATTCCCACTGATTACACTCAGGGATGCCAAGATGCTTTTGGCCAGCTGGAGGTGGTTTGGGTGGGAGCATCCACACAGCAAAGCCCTAAACCTATTAGTGTCCTCGGTTTTGCACTTGTGTGTGTCTGGCAGCATGTGATTGCTCTGGGGAGCTCAGGGATTCCTTTGCAATCAGTCATGTCTGCTGTGGGACAGCTTGTTTGTGCTGCAGGGCAGGGAGAAAAGATTGGAGAGGAGCTTACAGTCTGCCCTTCCTACATGTGGCTTTCTTCCATCAGAGGCAGACCAGGGCTTGGGCTCTAAGCCTGCCTATTCCCTTCAAGCTCAGCAAGTCTAAAAGCACCTCCAAATTAAAGAGGTTTGGACTCATATGAGTAATGGTCCAGGTGATAGCTGTAGAGTGTGTTAAGCAATTTTTGTTGCATCCTTATGTTTCAGATAGTATTTTTTTTGTGTTAGTCCTGCTAGAAGGTCCAAAACAACTTGTTTGTAAGGTTGTTTTTACCCAGTAGTTGCAGAGTTAGAAGAACATAACTCCGGAAATATATCCAGTATTCAGGTTTTGTAGTAGCTCCTGATTTGCCTCTTCTGCCCCTCCTGTTTTGCCTCTTCTGCCTTTGCACTTTCCTTTATTTTGCTCTTGGCCCTTTTTTGTCTTTAATATGTTATTAACTGTTTTTGTTACTCCCACTGATGTTTTCTAATTCTAATCACCATTTATATTTGCTTGATGCCCCTTGCAGTCTTTATTGCTGCTTTTGATTCTTCTTTACACTTCTTTCTTTGTTTTTTCTTAGAAGAAATTTACTACTTTGTTTTCCCCCCATATGGCTTCATGTTCCTTAGCTACACTGCTCCCAGGTGCCATTTTTTCCCAGTGCTAGCCTTGAGGAAAGGAAACTCTTTATTCATTAAGAAGCAAATAATGGTGGAAGGAAATGTGTGCAAGAGTACATGAAATAGTGCTTAATCCTTTTCCCTGAAGATGCTGGAGAAGATCAGACAGGTTGGTGAGAGACAGCTGGGAAATATAGAGCAGTGCATTGGCAGCTGTATCGCTAGGAAAAAAGTGTCTTCAGGAAATGGTGAATAACCTCTAAGCATAATGATGTAACTGGGAAAGGGAAAGAATGGGTAACAGAACAAGCTGAAAACAATAGAAATTATTGCTGCCAAGTCTGGGGTTTCCTGCATCTTTGAGGATTTTCTTTAAACTCGTGTTTTTGAGCTGCTTGAGATATCTGCACTCAACTTTGAAGCTAAGAAAGCTCTGTGTCTGGCTGGGTGCTGTGTTCCAGTGGCACACTGTGTAGGTCCATCAGGGTTTGCAGGGATGGGGAAGGACCCTCAATGGGTGTTCTATTCCATATTTCAAGCAGATATTATTTCCCAGCAGCTACTGAGGGGTGCCAGACGATGGACCAAGTGAAACTGACTGCTTTTTTAAACATAATAGATGTGTTAATATCTGATAGTTACAACACTGATAGTCAGTTAAAGTTAACTAAAGATGACTAAGCCAGGCCACTTCCTCCTCAGTTATCCTTGTATTAAACTAGCAAAATACCAGTCCAATTTGAATCTGTTTGCTCTAATATCTTTAACATGCATCGGTGGTTCTGGGTCACAGGGGTCTGGCAGTAGTCTGAGGTTCACAGGACATTTAATGTTTTATCTTATGGCAAAGAAATTCCATTATCTGTTCCCTTCATATATTTGTATTTCAAGATTGCCATTCTCCATCACAGTCCTGAAGCACATTGCATTTATGATTAAAGGTATATGTACATGCCATTAATACTGTGTTACTTTTTGGTGTCCTTTTTAACATATGAAAATAAATGCATTGAAATTATTTTCATTCTGCACACTGATTTATCAAACTAGACACATTTTAAACCCTCTTTTAGATGAACAATAGGATTTAATACCCTGATTAATTCATTCCAACCTCATCCTTTTTGCAGACATTGCCAAGTAATGTGAATTGTGTCTACTGACTTATATGTAAAGATGAATTTAATTTTAAACAGTTCTGAAAACTAGAGAGCTCTGATTCATTTTAAATTGTTTCTAGCTTGATTTCATTTACACTTGCTGGGAGTGATTCTGCTCTATAAGTGTCCTTGCTGGACTTGGTTAGTACTACTGTTGTGTTGTAATCTATTTAGTGAAAAACTGTACTGAAGCATGACCTAAACCACTAATTAACTTTTTCAGGGTTTTGGGACATATTTTTAGTAGACTTTTGTCTGCTCATAGTCTATGTGGAAGTAGAAAAGTTAGTTTTATGGCAGAACAGGTTTATGGGCCTGGACTGTTTAGGCTCACTTATCTCACCTGACTAGATCTGTTTGTCATTAAGTTGTGTTTCAAAGCTTGTGTCATCCAGTGAGCCATCAAAAAAAGGAGTGTTGTTTGTTTGATATCTGAGATGGAACACTCATCATTATGGTAGTAGAATTGTGATTAATTCAGTTTTCAAAAATGTTGTGCCAAACTTAAAAAAAAAAAAAAAAAAGGAAAGGAACAAAACAAACATAAAAGGACTCCTTCTAAGTTTGGGATACCTGTTTTGCTTAGGTAAGTTATCCAGCCTGTAAAGTCAGAGAGAAAGTAACTTAATCAGATAAAATGCTTTAGAAGTAAAACTTGATTGCAGTGTTTTACCTCATTCTAAGCTTTGAAAGGAGGTAATAAATGTGATTTAAAATTACTGCTTTTTCTGTTATGCTTGGTGTTGGTGTGGGCTGAATAGTGCTGGTTAGACAATTTTAAAAAATGTTACTTAGCTTTTCCTTATTGAAGACAACAGAATATTTATTTTTAAGTTTTCTTGAAATAAGTCTGAGGACAAAAAAAACCAGGTCCACAGCATGTGAAAAAGTATGATTCAGTGTTTATCAAGTTATGTTTTATTAATAGCAACAATTCTGTAAACAGATGCTTTAGTGATTACTTAAAATGAAACAAAATAGTCCTTGTATGGAGTAGGGGAAAAAGGATTTAAGGTCACAAATACTGTAACTGAGGGGGTTTTTTTCCTTAAAAAAAAAATTGTTGTGTGCCTGCAGCACAAGTCATGGTAGTTGGATATGCATGTGCTACTTGTTTTCTGGAAGCTTTAAACTCTCTGCTAAAAGTCATCTCCCACTGCTGCTTTTTTTAGCCTCTGGTGCCTGGGCTGAAAAGTACAGGGATGTTGTTACTCTTGAGTACCACACAGGTCTTGCAAGTCTAACATTAACTTGAACTTCAGTGTCATTCAGTAGGGATATGGGAAACGTATTTCATGTGAGAATAAGTTGCCATGTTTGATTGCCAGGCCATAGATTTCCTGAGCTCAGGCACAGAGTTGGGGTGGGTGTTAGCATTCAGTGGATCTCGTGGGAGATGGTCAGAGCTGGGGTTTCTTTCCTGCATAAAGTCATTGGAGAGAGGCTAGGTCCTGTTCTCCCTATGAGTTATATTCTATATGTAAGTTTCCTAAGGTTTTTTGGTTGGTTTGTTGCTTTTTTTCATAGTGAATGTGGTAACCTCCTTAGCATCTGAAAGACAAAGATCTGTAAGAAGATAGCAGTAGTACTTTTGGTTAACAATATTTATTTTAGGCTACAGTAGTACTTTGGTTTTGGCTTTTTTAAACCTGCTTTCCCGAGAAAACAGGGATTATAAACTTGTGCCTCCTGTACAGATCTGTCATTATTTCTGTTTCTCTCCTTCCTTACAAGTTTTTAGTCCTTTGACAAATTTCAAAAAGATTTGTGACAAGTTTTGTAGTTTATCTAAGGGGCACTCTTCTTACAGAAATTCCATGCAAAAGTTTTCCTATATAATTAATGCTCCCAGGATGAGAAAGGGAGAGCATGAACTGAATTCCTATGAGAGAGCATTAACTCACATGGCTCTTCGTTGTGAGGGAATGTGTTCCCAGGAGATGAAGCCTCAATGATTCTGCACTCTGTGCTATTATTGGTGGGGGTGGGGGAGGAGCAGGTTGCTTTTTGTGGTTTGTTGGGGGTTTTTGTGTTTTTTTAAACTTAAGAATGGTGGTTTGACCCCAATTCTAAGTGTATGAATTTTAAATTTTGGGGAACCTGTTGTTAAGCCTGAAAGTCTGATTGTTTTAAGACTACTGTGAATTGTTCCACTGTATTTTCAGCCCTAAATCTAAACAGAGCTTTAATATGGTAATGCAACTGAATATTTTAAAAATGGATAAACTGATTTATTCCAAATAAATCACAGTATTAGGAAATAAATAAAGGAATGTTCTTTGCTTCTAGTTTACTTCTTATGTTTTGCATAATGCAATCATTTTTGTTACACAAGTAAATAAAATGGTGCCATGCTTGCAACTCTTCAATGAAGCATTACATTGGAAAATAACTGTTTGTATTGAGAGACAGAGATATTGCTGTTATTGTCATGAAAAGGTGGGAGTCAATAATTTAGCAAATGTTAATAGCATGAACACCATTACCAAATTCACAGCAGGATGTAATGAAATCTTTTTCAAATGCAACTGCAGAAGTAATGCCTTTCATTTCTTGTTGATATTATGATGTCTCCTATTAGTATGAACAATTATGCTCTCAGGTCAGTCCTGCTCACTTCTTCATTAGATTGCATTTTTGATTGAGAATTGTTATGTATCTTAAAATACCCTGAGAAAGTTGTATACTGGAAGTGGTGGGGTTTTTTTCCAGGCTGTTGTTGCTGTATCACAGAAATTAATTCAGAGTGTGAATCCCACATGATTCAAAAATTAGTCAATGGCTCCTCAAAACAGGCAGTGACAAAGAGCTTTGATGAACGAATTAATTTTGTAAATTGCTGTTGGTAACGTAAGTTAGGAGCTGTGATTTAACACAGCTTTTAATTGATTTGAATTGGTTATAGACTTTGCTGTGCTGGATGTAGCTCAGCGCACGCTTCATAGTTTTATGCATTCCTTTTTAACCCCTCTCCCTTTTTAGGGTAAGTTGTTTCTATTCTCAAGTGTTTGACAGATTGTAGCTGTAGTGGGTACCATCAAGGAGTTTTCCAGCTTCAACAGATACATGCTTTCTGCTGTTCCTCCACTCCAAGTAGTGGTTACTTTCCAACTCTATTCGGGTATCTAGCGTTAGGTTTCCCTTGCTGTCTCTCATCTGCCTACACTAGGCTTTGTGGAGTAAATGGTAGAAGTCTTTAATTTATAATTTGGGCACATTTTACACTACCTGTTTCAATAATGCACACAATTGTTCTGATTCTTCATTGTTAGTTCTTGCTTCTGAATATCAGCAAATCCTTTCATTTGTGCTCTTTAAATATAGGACCTGTCATGGTATGACTGATACACTGTTGTAGGCAGTTGGAGAAATTATTTGTATTTTACCCTCTGTATGTTAGTGGCTTCAGGAGAGGAGCTGTGAGGCAGTTTTCTGGCCTGCAGTTGTCTTGGTAGTCAGCTTAGCCATGTAGTCAGAATATACTTCATGGCACTTTCCCTCAGATTTAAACGGTCAGGTAACTTTGAAATGTATTGGTTCTACATATAATAAGCGAAAGAGTATTTCATTGCTTCTTCGCCACCAATTTAGGTTTGAATGAAATTTTGGGGAAGAGTATTTTAATCCTGGCATACAACTCGTTTAATATTGTTGCTATGCTGATATTTTCTAGAGAATCTTAAAATGAAACTGCTTAGATCATTTTAATCAGAAAATGCAAGTGTGAAAAGATAATTGGATGTAATAATTTGTTCATTTTAAGCTGATTTATTTCCCTTCTCGGTGTCTCTTTTTAAGTGCCTCAGTTGTGGAAGTACGTATTCCATCTCATTCTCATTTTCAGTCTTTGAAGTATAAACACTACTTCTGAAGAATAGCAAATCAAAACAAATATGATGGGACTTGTGCTTTGCATTGACTGTGTTTTTGTGCTTCATTTGAAGGTCATTCTGTGAGACTGCTGGGTCAGAAAAAGGATAAAGGAAAACGTTTGGGGGGAGCACGACTGGATTTGCCAAAGATTAGGAAGAATCCACTGATAGAAATAATTTCCATCAATACAGGGTAAGAATCTTCCTAACTTATAAAACATTCAGTACTGCTGAGGAATTCCGTTTATTTCTTTCTTGCTATCTAGTGTATTACTCCTAAGCTACACAGAAGAAGGTGGAATGAGCACTTTTAAATAGTGAAAGATGTTAAATTATGTTCATTCTGGAAAATAAATCACTGCTTATTTGCATGCAAGGAGAAAAGAGCATTTAGAGGGTTTTTTTCCCCTGTGTTCTTTTGATTTCTAGGACATTAGTTCTGGAATACTGTTAGTAACTCATCAAGATATATAAATGTCGTTAAGATCTGTAAAGATGTGATTGTCAGCCCAGATACGTTAATGGCTAAATCAGATGTAGTTACATCTGTCTTGGCCCTCTAATATGTTTGTAAAGAATTACCATGTATCTATTTCACCCTTCTCTTCATTTGAGCAAGCTACTCTCTCCTGTCAATCAGCTCTGGATGCCCATTTCACTATAAGAGTACAAGCATTTTTCTGTTCTGTACTCTTACTTTGAGGAATTCTATTTTAATCTTCCTTCCATTGATGCTTTCCTTTTCTCAACTCCACTTGGTAACCTCCCATTTGGTCAGTTTCCTAAAAAAAAAGAAACAAAACAGCAGCAAGAAAAATTCCACACAAATCTTTTGTTTTATTTTCCTGTCTTCCACAACTTATGTAGTAATTTCCCTGGTGGTAAAATTCAAAATGCATTGCTCTAGGCATCCCAGGTAGGTGTGAGCTTACTGCCTAGAAAAAAAAAGGAATGTGGTGGATCTTAGCTCACTTTGGTTTGAGTTTAGATTAGCATGTTCATAAACACTCCATAAAAGGGTTTTCCTGCTATCTTATTTCTTACTTCCTTGTCTTCAAGTAATGTGGCCTTCATAATTTGCTGCAAAACCTAGTGTACTATTTAGGTCAGAATACCAGTTCAAGGCTTAGTGTGTTATTTTTGCTTCCTCTGACTTCTGGTAAACATATGGGTGACTTTTGTCATATTGCTGAATTACAATACCTTTTAAAACTGCATTTTCATGCATTGGTTGTTTTTGAAGTCTGGGTATGAGCTCTTCTGGTTCAGTTACTTTAAGTAAGTGATCTAAATTCTTTCCCTTATTGTCTTTCCTGTTGACGTCTTGTTTGTGCCCATGTGATCAAAGTCATTTTCATGAGTAAAAATCAGCAAAGCATTCTTTTACATTTGGCTGTGTCTGAGTTTCAGATGGTATGAATTTTATTTTCCCATTAATATTTATCACAATCTAATGTTCTAATACCTTTCTGGTTGTAAATGTTGTCAAGGATGTAACCTAACTAAGACATGGTTTTGATCCTATGTCTTTTGATTTGTAGGAGTGAATTTAAGGTGGCAAAATGTATTGCTGTTTCTAATACCAGATTATTTCTAGCTTAATTACAGAGGTTAATACATGAAAGGTACTGTAGGGTGTGTACACTTGGCATTAGGTGGCTGATGAGACTAGTAACCGTTCGAAATTTGCAAAAAAAATATATATTTTGTAGAGCTTTGAGAAAACCCAGTTATTTCCCACATTGATTAACCTGCAGACAGTTAGCATCTCCCTAAGATATCACCTTCAGAAAACCTTTTCTTTAGAATCTGATAGGTTCACAAACACTAATTACATTGCTTAGTAGTTATTGCTGTTCTCAGGTCAATAGAATATGTAGCTTATACTATAAGATAATATTAAAAAATACGAGACACCACAAAAATATATTATTTAATGGAGAATAAAGTAAAAAATGACTTCATAAGACCAAAGTGTTCTGAAAGCCTCAAATAAGTCAGTTGTATAAAGCACCTAAATTAACTAATGTCTCAATCTATGTTATACTGCCTGCTCTCCTGTCTCTCCTGAAGTACAGATTGCTGTTTTCCTGTCTTCCCTTTCCCCAGCCTCTCCACCTGTGTATTTAGGTGACTTTTTTGGTTACTATTCTGGGTGTGAAAATGAAGGTGTAGCTTTAGAAAGGCAGCAATGCTCAGCAGTTTCTGAAAATGTAAAAATGTAATGGGATGAAAACTTGGTCTTCCACCTGTTAATTAAGTTATTCTGTATCCTGAGCTCTCTGATTTGTAGCTTGGACTGTTACTGATGTATCTGTGTTGTTGGCATGACTTAAGCTCCCTAATTACCACTCACATTTCAAATGCAACTTTATTTGTGCTTTTTCTGGATGCCATGAGAAGCATGAGAGGAATGTAGTACAACCTGAATATGAGCACACGCTAGAAATTAATGTTGAGTGGGTTTGCACATAGGTTTGCTGGAGTGTTTGCTGTTTAATTTCTGGAGTTTCTTCTCTCTCATTCCTTCTGGAGCCTGTCCTGCTGATCATAGAATCATAGACTCAACTGGGTTGGAAAAGACCTCGAAGATCATCGAGTCCAACCCTACCATCATCATTAGACCAGGGCACTAAGTGCCACATCCAGTCTCGTCTTGAAAACCTCCAGGGATGGTGAATCCATCACCTCCCTGGGCAGCCCATTCCAATATCTGATTACCCTTTCTGTAAAACATCTCTTCCTAATATC
>NW_008690725.1:18703-19088 GCF_000695815.1 Acanthisitta chloris | reverse complement strand
GAGGAGGCCACAGAGGTGCTCCAAGGGAGCTATGGAGACAGGCTAAGAGCTGGGGATGTTCAGCCTGGAGAAGAGAAGGCTTCAGGGAGACCTTAGAGCCCCTTCCAGTGCCTGTAGGGGCTCAGAGAAGCTGTGGCTGCCCCATCCCTGGAAACGCTTGAGGTTTGAACAGGGATTGGAGCAACCTTGTCTAGTGGAAGGTGTCCCTGGCCATGGCAGGGGGGGTTGGAATGAGATGATCTTTTAGAATCATGGAATCAGCCATGTTGGAAGAGACCTCAAATATCATCAAGTCCAACCCTACTGTCGTTACTAGACCATGGCACTAAGTGCTACATCCAGTCTCATCTTGAAAACCTCCAGGGATGGTGAATCCACCACCTCC
>NW_008690725.1:15496-18566 GCF_000695815.1 Acanthisitta chloris | reverse complement strand
ATCTGACTACAACCTCCTTTCAGATAGAGTTGTTTGTTGTGAGAGTTACAAACTCCTGTCTCTAACTGCATGTGAAAGCTCAGTTTCACAGAAGCACAAGCTCAACATGCACTGGTATACACCACTGATATCCTCAGAGTGTCACTGTGGTATCAGCTGTACCTACAGTCATTCTGTGTGTGCAGTGGTACTTCCTAACCATCCCAGGGGGTTTTCATAGTATCTCCCGCTTTCTTTGAATGCACAGCTGAAGCTTTGAAGCAAGACCCTCACTTTGTTCTATATAGTGGAAATATTTATAAAAAAGGCTTAAATAAAAACTTCAGAAATATATTTGTAAAGCATTAGGTAGGATTTGGAGTATGATCACTTTGTGAAGAATATTACCTGAATTGCTAGTGAATTTTCTCTGGCAATGAAAACATAGGTGTCTCATTCCTTCCACACAGATATAACTGTGCTGACTTAAGACTAACATTCATGACATTTAAGAATTGGAATAAAATCCTAGCCAAAAGTCCTTTTTGGGTTTTTTCAGTAACTAAATTAAGATGCAGTCAGTTCTAGGCACAAAACAAGCTAGTATGGGACTATCCCATTCAAATGAAAGGAGGCAGATCTGAAAACTCTGAAGAGAAGGTCAGTCTTGTAGAAAAAAAATGGGTGGAAAAAATGTTATCTGAAGCAGCCTGACTCTGATAATTCCTTACTCTAACTGCTGGACCCACAAGGAAGACCCCAGCTGACTTTGCTTTTTTTTATTTACAATTCTCAGCTGCAATATAGGAAATACTATTTGTCCTTCTACCAAACTCTCTTCCAGAGATATGCGACACATTATGATGTAATCACTGGTAGAAAAACAGAGGTTTACATCTTCAGATCAGAAAAGTGCTAATGAAAGGTTTTACCCCGCAGGAATGGCAAAAGGGCCTGTTTCTTGTGTAAGTCACACAAGAAGCAAAGTGAGGCACAGAAAGCTAATCTGCTGGCTTCAGATACCCACAGGTTCCCTTCAGCAGTTTTGCTCTAGGCAAATGTCTGACATTTGAATGACACTGAGCAACTGCTTTTAGGTTACACATTTTGTCAGTGAGAAGTGTCATTAGAGGATGATCCACTTTGTGATTTCTGTCCTCTCTCCCAGTTGCTTTCACTCCTCAATCGATTGGTCTGAAACAATATCCCTAAAAGAAAAGTGTATAGAACAGTGGGGGTGGAATGGGTCTGAAGAATGACTCCTTCAAGTTGGCCAGAGATCTGAGTGATTAAAACTTGCATTATATTTGAGCAAAATATCTAATCTACTTGGTACAGCAGTCACTGGGAAATTCAGACTAGGAATTTGGTGCTAGTCTCAGTGCCTCCTGAAACTATCCTTACTCAGTTGCATGTATCACTCCATTTTCTAATGGAAGGAGCAGAATGCCAGGCAGCTCCACTCCCTGGGATTCTACTAAAGATTGACTTTATTTCCTCAGTTATTCTACATTCAACCCACAAGCTGGATACAAAGTTGATGCAGAGACAAGCCTGGAAAAGAAGTACTCACAGACTTGTGTCTCTGAGTAGCAGGTATTTGTTTATTCAGTGCAGGGCACAAGGGGGATTGCTCCACCAAACATGTGCCACCAGGGACAAAAACTTCACAGTTTATATACATTAAATGCTCATTCAGATTCATTATTTCCAGGAATGGGTGGTTATTATTATAATACGTTCTCAGAAATCATTATCATATGCTCCTCCTCCGTCTCCTCCCTCCTGGCATCAGTCCCATGGTCCTGGTGGTCGTTGGGAGGTCATGAAGATGAAGCACCTCCTGTTCCTCAATGCCCTTTGGACACCCTTATTGTGCAACCGTTTACCCCTTTGTACAGTTTTGCATTCCTTTCTGACCTTGCCTCTATCTTAAACATTTTGTTTCTTCATTCCACAACTTATATGGTCCTAGTTTTCCTCCTACTGCCAAGGCCTGAGTCTGGCTAGTTTTGCTGTCTTATACATAAGATGTGTTGTTTTGCTAACTAAGCTCAACAGTACCATTAGTGAAGCTTCTTGTCTATACTATGAAATCCTTGCTACCCTGCCAACCAAGCTAAAATACTGCCATTAATAAAGTTATTCTTTATACTTTCAGCTTTAACTGTTCAATTCCTGTTTTCAGTCTACTTCTGGGTATCAAAGTGGATATAATCCCCTAAGATACAGGAAAGGCCATGAGCTAAGAATGCAAATCAGAATTCATACCATTAAAAGTTAAACTTTCAGAGAAACAAGCTTCTTTCATCACTTTTTTCTTTCCTTAAGAATAAGAAAATAAAATGCACTGAGGTCTTTCTAGCTGAAGAGCATGCTTACCTGAAACAGGAAACCACAAGGAGGCTCACCATCAGTGACACCGAGAGCTGCTGTGACTTCAGAGAAGAAATTGACACATCCAGGGAAGTCAATTAAGTTAACAAGAAAACCCAAACCATCTCTACACTGTTTGATGAAGGCCAAGTCGTTGTCTGAGAGTTTCAAAATACACAGAAATTGCTCTGTAAGACAAGAAAACTAGTTTTAATGATTTAATAATGTTTCATAATTTGCTGATTTTAAAAGTTGCATTGGTCAGTGCTCTATTACAGTGCCAAAGAAAAGCCACAAGATGACTTCAATATTTCAATTTCTAAAGTTCTTAGGATCAAAATTTTCAGTGTAATTGATTTTTATTCTTATTCAAAATCAATAACTCAAGATAGTAATCACAGCATAATATCGCTGTCAGACCCTGATAGAGTTATTAACTTTGCAGTTGCAAACATCAAAGACAGTTGTAATTACAACAAGACAGAATCCACCACAGTGGCTTTGGGGAATAGAGTGTTGGTCTGTAAGAAATTCACTAAAAATGAAGGTTACTACTAAGCAGCTTTCCAAAAGCACTTTGCTCCATAGTGAGAAGCAGGTAAGAACATCACTATGTATCACTTAAAAGCTGTACTCCATATTTCCCAGACTGCACTCTGAAGACTGTCTGCTTCTGTTTTGTAGTGCACAGCTTGATTCACATGTCAATTTAAAA
>NW_008690725.1:11298-15481 GCF_000695815.1 Acanthisitta chloris | reverse complement strand
GGCTTTGAGCAAACCCTTTTTCTGTCTTCAGATTATAAAGAAACAAAGAAAATAAAGATACAAACAAACACTTACATAGACTTGTGAAACACCTTTCTTGCTCTTCTTTCCCTGTGTCTGTGAATCAGATTTCTCAAGCTCTGGCTGAAGCAATGATGCTTTACACACCGAGTCCATTCAGGTTGGTTTGACCTGTCCTATTGTGAAATTCACCTGGAAGGGGGAGGAAGAAAATTAAGAAAATCAGCTACTGCTTCCTTGTAAAGTACAAAAATGTTAATGTGAAGTTTTGCACTTTGACTACTATTAAATTCACAACGTAAAGAAGAAATTAAGCTGTTCATATTTTTAAGCTTAGTATTACAAATCGCTGTTCAGATTTTTGGCATGTTTTTTAGGTATGAAGAGCAGAGGCATAACTTAAAATTCAGCTTTGATTTTGCATCACAAGACATCAATTGCCAAAAAATGAAGAATCTGCCTGTGGAAACAGAACAGCTCATCCCTTCAAAATGTTCCAGGAGGGTTAGTGCACACAACTGCAAACTGCAGCTCTCCCCAGTTTCCACACACATCCTTCCCCTCTCCTCCAACTGCTGCTCCTCACTCTGCCAAGCCCTCCTCCTACATCTGCTCTCCATCACCCAGGATAAGAATCCTTTCAGGTGAAACACCCTTCCTGGCTTCCACAAAAGCCTGGGTCTTCTCCTTTTGTAGCCAGTCCACCAGGTCTAGAAATTCGTGGTCCAGCTCAAGCAAAAATCTCTTTAAAGACTTTAATTAGACAAGTGCAAAATTTTTAGAGCCACTCTCACTAATTATATCATAGAAAGAAATAGTTCTTATTTCCATAATTCTTCTGTCTCTTGCTAAGAATATTTCCCCTCCTTCAACTGGCAAAAAAAAAAAAAAAAGGATAAAAAAAGAAATCTTGACCCCGAGAAGCCCTGGTAATTATCTGTTAAGCACACGAAACCTTAGCAAAGGTAGGTGAGATGTTACTAACCTCAGCCTGTCTCAGACTGTCACCTGTAGGTCACAGCAGTGCAGTTAATGTGGCTGTTCTTGCAAATCCCTTTAAAGCATAAGGTGCTTCATAGGGACAGGGAGAAAGACAGAAGTGGGAGGAAAAACGATAGGAAATAGTAAACAAGCAAGCACAAATATCATATGCTACATCTCTAGTTTATACCTGTTGATCAAGTGAAGAAAAACATACCACAAGAAACACCTAAATAGGTTCCACATCTGTGCTGGAGTTGCAAATGGTAGAGAAATCATGAAACCTGCATTTCTATCACTAAGCCAACAAAAGTTTCCACACAGCCTAGGGGCTAATGAGCATATCTGAACACAAGAAACCTGTCTTCTGACAAGGACAGTATATTATTTAATTGAAAAGCCACAACTCAGCCAAGATCAAAATATAATTATATGTAAGAGATAAAAGAGGATTTTTTTTTTACATGAACAGATACACTGCTGATATATATACTACTGCATATTCTCATACTAACCTTGGGTCTTTAGTTCAAATTTTTCACTCTGTATTTTCTCAAAAATTGGTTCACATTAGAAAAGGAACAGTTATTAAAATAGCCAAGTTCTTTTTAGAGATGAGAAATATCTAAGCAGCAACATGGGCTCTTCATGCCAAAATGTATTGACTCCCCACTCCCCCGACATTTATAGTTTCTTTCCTACTTCAAAATCTGTGCAAAACAATGAACCACCCACTCCCCTTCTTTTGCTGCTAAAGAAAATGTAGTACAAACAAGAAACTTTTTAGTGTATGTTTATGCTTTTGTCAGTGATTCGCCTCATACAAAGGTACTTAATTTCTGAATTTGATCTGTTAGGTTATTCTTCAGCCTTATGAAAAACAATGATACTTCTTTTCAAGAACTATTCCTCCATGATCTTTGTGTTTACTAATTATACACTTTCTTAATAGTACAAGTGAAATTTAATCCTGGGATCATACTTTTATCTGAAACATGTATTTTTTCCATTGCCTCCAAGTTTCCAATACATTTATACACATAGGCTACACTGTTAATTTTCTGGGGCAAGGAGCAGAGATGACCATAGCATTTTATTTCTTCCTCATATTTTATACCTCCTATACATGTTCATTTGCATTGATTCTAAATGGAAATGTCTTGGGACATGTTACTCCAGCAGGACTGGGTGTCCTCCTGTGGACTGTTGAAGTCATTCATGTAATCTGAGAAACGATGGTACTGGAGTTGTAAAAACCTTGATGTGCGCCACTTCTACATGTCACCTTTTCTTAGGCTGAGATGTCCCAGCTCTCTCAGTCTCCCCTCAACAGACTTGTGCTCCAGACCCTTCCACAGCTCAGCTGCCCTTCTCTGGACACGCTTCAGCACCTCATGGTCTTTCTTGTAGTATAATTTTATTTCAAACTTGCCGTTCTTTTGCTCAACTAGAAGACTGCATCCTTTCCCAGAAAATTAAGTTGCAGTGTCTGAGACATTCCTGCATTAACACTTTTTGCCAGGCATACAACAATATAACACACCTGGACATGAACCCTTCAGCCTGTAGGAAGTTAATAGTGGGAGGCAAGTTTAGATAAGCGACACTGCTTTGTTATTGCTTGTTTCAGCAGCCAGCGAAAAAGAGCACTTTTAAGGTTAACAATGCTAGCTCACTTTCTATTCACTTTGTCATATTGTAGCAGGTGTCCTTGTTAATATAACTGGGTAAACCATTCCTAAATTTCTTCTAATCAGATTGTTAATATAATAAAGTGTATTAGAAAAGACAGAGCTCAATTTGAGCATTAATAGTAATGTCTTACCAGACCTTCTGGCAGGAACTTCAGAATTATGTATTAATACATGCTATCCACTTCCAAACATTTTATTTACCACTTCATTTCTACAAATGGCAAAACAATTGCCACATGTGCTGCTCTATAAGAGAGAAAGGCATTGGCATAACAGTTGTTTTGGTCATAAATGCAACTCAAAACAAGAAGTCAGAGTTAAAATTGATAGTGACTTTCAGTGCTTTTACTAAACAGCTGTTACAGACTTTCTGTTCTGCTGCTACAGACAGCAACCAGATTAAAGGCATTTTGCTATGAAATGCTGGCTGCAGAGGGGTCAAGGTTGTCTGTGCACTCCAGCAAGAAAGAAATGAAAGAGGTGAAAGAAGTATTTGTAGAAGGGAGAAACATCACCTCTTTATTGCAAACAAAACTTTGGTTTTGCCAAAATCCTCACATTTCATGGCCACTACAGGCAGAAAGTAACCTTGCTCCTTTTAACTTCTGCATTTGGGTAGCCATACTGCAGTGCTGCTTATCCCTGGCTACCAGTAATGCCTCCAGACTAGACTCCTTCCTCTTCTGCAGGGCATCTCTTTTAAAGATGTTAAAAATCTTACTGCATTGAAGCAGTACCTCAGGAAAAAAGATTCTGAAAACAAAGAAAAATGAAAACACTTACTGAAGCTGACATGGGTAACTAGAATGTTCATTTTAGTAAACAATAATATTAATACAATGAAAGATTACAAGAATTTAGTAAGAAAAAGGAAAAAGAAAAAAGGAAGGAGTTTTGATAGCTCTTGTTATCAAGAAATGCAAAGATGCACAAGCACCTCTTGATCACTGATTCACTAGAATAAAAAAGGGACTCAAAACAGGTCAAACATATCACCAGAACTGGAGTGATTTAAAATCGCAGAATCACAGAAGACACCTTCCACTAGACCAAATTACTCCAGCCTGGCTTGAATACTTCCAGGGGTGGGGCAGCCACAGCTAATCTGTTCAAAAATAACGGGGCAGGCTTGTTAGGGGGAAAAAACAAAAGCAAACAAAACCCCTCTGCCCTGTAGTGTTTCTCACTGATGGCTTTCCCTGAGAAAATGCTGATCTGATCCAGGCCAGACCTCAATATTAGCGTATTGCAGGACTGTATATCTGCATATTCACACATACACAAAGCCTTTTCCCAGTCTCATCAGCAGTGGTCCTTTTATCTCTTATTATAAACACTGATGATCAAGGTTTGACCCTAAAAATCTTACACTTGAACCAACTGCACACGTGTCTGGGTAAAACGCACAGGAACGCATGTTCTGGGTGCTTGACCCGCATTGACCAGGTGCACTCCCACACCTGCAAAAGGAGGAGAGAAACTGCGGC
>NW_008690725.1:10645-11010 GCF_000695815.1 Acanthisitta chloris | reverse complement strand
GGCTGGAGGATGCCCCGAGTCGCTCCTCGGCCGGGATTCTATGATTCTGTGATTTTAAATCACTGCAGTTCTGCTGATATGTTTGACCTGTTTCGAGTCCCTTTTTTATTCCAGTGAATCAGTGATCAAGAGGTGCTTGTGCATCCTTGCATTTCTTGATAATAAGTGCTATCCAAACTCCTTCCCTTCTTTCTTTTTATTTTTTCCTGCGGCAGGGGAGGCGCCGGGCCCCGCTGTGCCGGGTACCGCCGTCTCGGTCCAGCAGTTCTCCCGTGGCTGTGAGCTCGGGTCAGTGCTCTCTGCCCGGGGACAGAGTCTTGTTCGAGGCCGAGGCGCTAATCCTCCCTCGGGCGCTGCCCGCTCCC
>NW_008690725.1:9875-10437 GCF_000695815.1 Acanthisitta chloris | reverse complement strand
ACTGCAGAACCTTCCTCCGGGTGTACAACCTTTTTCTAATCTCTAACCAAAACCTCCCCGACACAGGTCCATGCCAGTCGTGGTGATACCGAGAAGTAGACTGAAAGCAGGAATTGAACGGTTAAAGCTGAAAGCATAAAGGATAACTTTACTGATAGCACTATTTCAGCTTAATTAGCAAAATAGCAAGGATTGCATAGTATAGATAAGGAATTTCATTAATGGTGTTGTTTTGGCTTGATTGGCAAAATGATGCACCTTATGTATAAGGCAGTAGAACTAACTAGACTCAAAGCTTGGCAGTAAGAGGAAAACTAAGATCATATAAGGTGTGGAATGAAGAAACAAAATGCTTAAGATAGAGGCAAGGTCAGCAAGGCATGCAAAACTGTACAAAGGGGTACAAAACTGTACAAAGGGGTTGCACAATAAGGGTGTCCAAAGGGCACTGAGGAACAGGAGGTGGTTCATCTTCACAACCACTGAACGACCACCAGGACCATGGGACTGATGCCAGGAGGGAGGAGATGGAGGAGGAGTATATGATAATGATTTCTGAGAA
>NW_008690725.1:4967-9840 GCF_000695815.1 Acanthisitta chloris | reverse complement strand
TGAATCTGTATGAGCACTTAATGTATATAAACTGTGAAGTTTTTGTCCCTGGTGGCACAAGTTTGGTGGAGTGATCCCCCTTGTGCCCTGCACTGAATAAACAAATACCTGCTACTCAGAGACACAAGTCTGTGAGTACTTCTTTTCCAGCCTTTCCTTGGCCTCAGTGGTGTTCACTGCGCTGCTCTGGCTGCCACCCTGGTGGGTTTTCCCTCTGAGAATGTTTAGTTTTGATTCCTCACTTTGAGCAGGTAGTCAGGCTCAGTGCCATAACCTCTCATTAGTTACCTTTAAAAATAAGTTAGATGACTGATTTGTTCCCCATTGAACCGCAAAGATGACATTGCATCCCTTTAAAAATAACTTGCTGTCATGAAAGACACTAAAGTAATAACAGCACTTCACATTCTTAATACAGACTTTCATCCAAAAACGTCATTTAGAAATATTAGGTAATTAAATTGTCAAGCACAGAGTGAGTGCACAAATGTCTTCACTGAAAAGCACTAACTTCTGGGACCAAACTAGGGGGAAATTTATACCGCAATACTTCCTAAGAACTGAAGGTCAGAAAAGATGAACAGAAAATCAAGCATATTATTACATATAAAGCTCTATGGATGGAATAAATGTCTGTATCAGTCATACAGAATGAATGGTCCCTTTTAAAACCCTTGCCAGACTTTGGTATGGAAAAATGCTATCCTGTTACTTTCCACAGAGTTTCTGCCCAAGGAGAACTTGCAGGATTTTTCTCGACTGGATAAAGTGTAGTACAATTAAATATGTTTAAGATAAATAAAAAACAAGAGCAAGCACTCAGAACAGGGCAGGATGTGGGAATGTCATTATGAACTTCTGGCCTGCAGGGTTTTTTCATTAAACAGCAATTTCAGTGGTCACAAATGTCCAGCCAGTAGTTCTGAATTACATGTTGTCTCAAGGGCATTACTCGTTTCATTAAAAAGCAGGTATTAGTTGCACCATACTCCTCAAAGCAATACCATAACAGACGAAAAGCTAGATCTGAGAGCTCCAGACCTTCTTTGGCCAGACACCTGAGAACTTCTTATTGAATAGGCCCTAAGCCCAACGCATTTGCCACCTTGTCTGTACCTGTATCCAAAACAAAATCATCTATTTGACCAAAGTCCTTTACTTGGCCAAGGAAAAAAAAAGCAGAGAGCTTCTTGCCATTCAGCCCTTGTGACTTTACATGTGCTGTTTTGTTCATATCTTTTCCCTCACCAAGAGGAAATGTTCAACAGATACTTTGCTGTCAAGCTTTTTCTACCCAAAGGCTCATTTTTCTTTTAGCATATCTTCTAGGAGTAGTGAACCAGATATGAAACAGGTTCTTTTAACAACCCAGTTGTGTCACAACAGAGGAAAGGTACTGTTGTTTTGTTTTGAAGAGCTGAGCAGCACTTGTATGGACATACTTATCAAAACTGAACTTCAGCTCTGTGCACAGAGCTGAAGCATGACTCTCTGTCAGCATGCAGAGTTCTTTCTGAAGACTCAATGGCTGATGACAAAACCAGATTTTCCTCATGTCTGCATGCATGTAAACACACCATTATAGAACCATTTTGCACAGTTGGTGCTCAGTCATGGTCCTGTAAATATCACTGAAATTAACTTCTATTTTCCTCTGTCTTTTATTCCATTCCAATTTACGCCAATCTGTGCAGGAAAACAAACCTTACAGAACAGTTGAAAAGTTTCCAAGTTAACAGACTTCCTGAACAAAACACCCAGTGTTTACTTGCATGCCGTCTTCACGGGTATTTTATTCTTTATATGGCCTCCTTTCCATTTAAAAGTGACAGCTCTTACACAAAATATCTTTCAGCCTGTACACTACCTACAAAAATCTTCTTGCAGGTGCTAACCATTCCTCCTCTCACTTTTTGTTTTGTTTTGTTTTGCTTTTAATATAAAACCACAGTCTTCTGTGTTTCTGGAGCAATTGCTGTCCTTATTCTCTCCTCCACAGCCATGGATATGGAGAGTGCTGTACTGAAACCTTTTTGGTTGTATTTCCAGTAAAACCGATCAATAGAGTCAACTAGATAGTGCTTGAAGAATGAAAGAGCTGTGTGCCACTCAGCACACATTTTAAACACAGAAGGGAAATTGAAGTCATACATTATGTTTTGTACCTCACTCTGCACTGATTCCAATTTTTTTCATATGCTGGGATATGCCTAGGAGAATCTGAAATCATTTGGTGTAAGTGATTAATTGTTTTGAGTTTAGAGTGGTGTAAATAAGAGTAGACTAAAAATTTTGGAGGTTTGGAAACTTTGAAAAGAGAGGTTTGTAAAAGTGTAACTGTGGCTTCATGAGAAAAAGTTGGTTCAAACTACATCCAGTATTGCATCACTGTTGTACTGAGGGTACAAAGAGCCAGAGCCCTTACTCAGTAAGATACATTGGAACAGTTAAACAATTGCTTGCTAGTTAATACTTGTGTGGCAGGAGAAGCCATGATGGAACAGGAGGAGGCATTTCCCACTTTCAGTGTTCCTCAGAGTTCTTAGCCATTTTCACTTACCCTGTTTTGTTCTGGGTCCACTCTTTCTCACACATGTGCCTAAGGTTTTTCTGCATAGTTCCTGATGCATTTTAGTCTAGACTCTGCTTACTATTCAATTCAAATAGATAGATTTTCCTTTGCTCTGCACTGAATGGAGTATTTAATTTCCATATCTGTAACTGAGCTGAATGTTGAGAACAGTAGTATTGAACAGAACAGACAAGGCAGAATCTCTTAATACATGGTTTTGCAACTGGTGTCATCATCACAGTTTTGGGTTCTTTGACAATGGCATGGCCTATGCAGCATCAGACATATGGCACCAGACAGGATGCACCTTTCTCATCAGGCAGGAGAGTTTCTGCCCAGAAACTAACAAGACTCATTGGTAGGGCTTTAAACTGGATATGATGGGGGAAGGGGATAATACGAGACTTGTTCCTAGCATACTGTGGGAAAGTTGGATGAATTAGAGGGATGGGGTATGTGTGAGGGCCCTCAGCAGGCGATTCTGAGATACTCCAGCCACGTTGGAGCACACCTCCAGTCTTGCAGACATCAGTGCTGAAATACAAGCCAAGAGGGATATACCCTAGTATCGAAAGAAGGATTAAGACAGAATACCTTCATCAATCAGCTGAAGATGCAACCATTAGACAGGGTTATAGGGCACCCCCTTGCATCCCCACTGGGATATTGTCGCTATCAAACACTTCTATTGGGCGCCTGTACACTTCTATTAGGGTGCACACAGTATGGGGGACAAACAGGATGAACTGGAGATGTGTGTGAAGTCACAGGCCTTTGATCTCATTGTGATTACAGAGATGTGGTGGGGTAGCTAGCATGACTGGAATGTTGTTATGAAGGGCTACACACTGTTTAGAAGAGACGAGACCAGGAAGGTGTGGTGGTAGAGTTGCCCTTTATGTGGTGCAGCACTTGGAATGTATTGAGCTCTGCCTTGGTGAGAGTGATGAGCAAGTTGAGAGTTTATGGGTTAGGTTAAAAGGGCAGAATAGTAAGGGTGACGCTGTGGATGTGTACTATAGGCCACCAGATCAAGAGAAGGAAGTGGTTGAGGCCTTCTACAGGCAGTCTCCAAGTCATGGACCCTGCTTCTTGTCAGGGACTTCAACTACCCTGACATCTGCTGGAAAAACCATGCAGCAAAGCACAAACAGTCCAGGAGGTTCCTGGAAAGCATTGATGATAATTTCTTGCCACAGGTTGTGGAGGTTCCCACAAGAAATGGTGTGTTGCTTGACCTTATATTAACCAAAAAGGAAGACCTTGTTGATGATGTGAAGGTTGGGAGCAGCCTTGGCTGTAGCAATCATGAGACTGTAGAGTTCAGTATCAAACAAAGAGGTAGCAGGAAACCTCTGTGGATGAATCAAGAACTTCTGTCATTATTGAAACATAAGCAAGAAATGCATAGGAGATGGAAGTGGGGTCAGGCCACTTGGAGTGAATATAGGGAGGTGGCCAGAGCAGATACATATGAGATAAAAAAGGCCAAGGCCAACCTAGAGTTGAAAGATATCAGGGATAACAAAAAGGACTTTTAAAAATACGTAAATACCAAAAGGAAAACAAAGGATAACATAGGCCCACTAGTTAATGGAGAGAGGACCCTGATAACAGAGGGTGCAGAGTTATTGAATGCCTTACTTGCATCAGTCTTCACAGATAAGATGAGCCCATGGGGATCTCTGACCCAAGAGACCAGGGTAAATGAAGGCGAGGAAAAAGACTTCCCCTTGGTCAACAAGGATTGGGTCAGAGGACATCTAATTAAATTGGACATCCACAAGTCCATGGGTCCTGATGAGGTGCATCCATGAGTGCTGAGAGAGCTGCTGGACATCATAGCCAGGCCACTCACAATCATCTGTGAAATGTTATGGAGATTAGGAGAGGTGCCTGAAGACTGGAAGATGGCAAATGTCATCCCAATCTTCAAAAAGGGCAAGAAGGAGCATCTGGGGAACTACCAGCCAGTCAGCCTCACCTCAGTCCCTGGAAATGCAATGGAATGCCTCATTCTGGAAGCCATCTCTGCCCACATGGAAGACAAGAATGTGATTAGGAGTCATCAGCATGGATTCACTAAAGGTAAGCCATGTTTGACCAACCTGATTGCCTTCTACAATGAAACAACTGTCTGGATGGCTGAAGGGACAGCAGTGGACATTGTCTGCCTTGACTTCAGCAAGGCTTTTGACACTGTGTCCCACAGCATCCTCACTGGAAAACTTAAGAAGTGTGTGTTGGACATGTGGACAGTGAAGTGGATTGAGAACTGGCTGAGCAGCAGATTCCAGAGAG
>NW_008690725.1:0-4435 GCF_000695815.1 Acanthisitta chloris | reverse complement strand
GCAGCAGATTCCAGAGAGTTGTGATCAATGGCACAAAGTCTAATTGGAGGTCTGTCACTAGTGTTGTCAGTCCCCAGGGTTCTATACTGGGCCCAGTATTGTTCAATGTATTCATTAATGACTTGGGTGAGGGGACAGAGTTCCTCCTCAGCAAGTTTGCTGATGATACAAGAGTGGGATACCTTAGAGGGCTGTGCTGCCCTTCAGAGGGACCTCAGTAGGTTGGAGAGATAGGCAGAGAAGAACCATCTGAAATTCAACAAAGGTAAGTGCAGGGTCCTGCACCTGGGGAGAAATAACCTCAAGCACCAGTACACATTGGGCACTGACTTGCTGTAGAGCAGCTCTGTAGAGAAGGACCTGGGGGTCCTGGAGGACAACATGCTGTCCATGCGTCAACAGTGTGCCCTTGAGGCTAAGAAAGCCAACAAAATCCTGGGATGCATTAAGAAAACTATTGCCAGCAGGTCAAGAGAGGTGATCCTGCCTCTCTACTCAGCCTTTGTGAGGCCACACCTGGAGTGGAGTATTGTGTCCAGTTCAGGGCTCCTCAGGGGGACACAGAGCACTTGGAGTGGGTCCAGCAAAGGGCAATGAAGACAGTTAAGGGGCTGGAGCACGGCACTTATGAGAAAAGGCTGAGGGAGTTGGGTCTGTTCAGCCTCGAGAAGAGACGACTGTTTAATTTTAAATTATGCATGGGCTATAGTCAAGCAATCTCTTCAGATTTTGTCTGCCCTTCAGAAACACCCGTGTCCATCTCACAAAATATGAGACATTTAACAGAGATATCTTGGTGACCATAGTTAGCAATGGATAGAGACAGGCACTTTAGGAAGGCATTTCAGCTTCGTTTGCCTGCGATGTGCTGTGACTGAATGACTAACAGAATACACCACATGATAGTATTCCTGCTCCTTCACTGCATGCTGTGCAAGAATATCTGATATTAATACTAACACACAAAGGCAACACATGATTTTCAGAAATGCTGTCTCAGTGTTGCCTTCATTCTGTTCCCCTTAAATCTGTGAGGCTGCTGTTACTGGTTTGGAATAATTTGGACCCCAATGACAGCATTTGAAAAGCTGTAAAGATGAGTGTTAGGCAAAGACCATTCTGTGTGAATATGAAATGAATCGTGTGACCATTTGTACTAGTGAAACATACTGGCTTGTGTGCCTAAACCAAGTTCATTTAGAGTTGAGGGCTGGCCTCATAAGGCATCTGACTTAGTTTGGGAAATGAATGAAAGACATTACTCAAAAATTACATAATTTCTTTGCCAAAAGGTCCCTGCTAGTAAATGAAATTAATAATATTTCCCTAACTCATAATAATTTATTATTGATACCTCTTATAATGAAGTATAATTAATTTAAATTATAATATAGAATACAGTGATATGGATGTAAAAGTAGTTATGTTTTATCAGAGGCTCAAGAAAGGTTACTTGTAGTGTTCATTCAATTCTGGTTGTAAAACAGAATGAAAAGGAAGGGAAAGTACAAGGAATTAAGTGGTTTTCTGCTTTAGGAAGGATGCAGGCAGATTTTCTACAGTGAATTAAATAAGGGCTACCACTCAGCTTTGTGGTAACTTTGGTACATTGAGAACATCTGCCCAATTGCACTGGAAAGGTCACATCTGTTTATCTGAGAGCAGGATATGTTCTGTAATTGATTGAAAAGAACGGTGTAGGCTAAGAGGCAATGTGATGATTCTGTCCTGATCAAAGCCCATGCAGAAGTAAACACACTTTCAAGAAGGTCTGTCAGGAATGAGTAGTCTCAGGTGAACCCAGGTATACAGGGTTTGAAGTATCTAAGGAATCTGTGGATCTTTATTACTCAGGAAATGAACAGATTAAGACTGAAAGTTCCCAGCTTGAGCCAGATCTGGCAGCCACATTCTCTCAAATCAGGAAAGTCATTGGGGTGCTGGAGTGAGTCCAGAGAAGGGGAAACAAAGCTGGTGAAATGTCTAGAGAAGGAGCATGCTATGAGGAGAAGCTGAGGGAGCTGGGGGTGCTCAGCCTGGAGAAGAGGAGGCTCAGGTTTGACCATATTGCTGTCTACAACTACATGACAGGAGGGTGTAGCCAGGGCGGGGGTTGGCCTCTTCTCCCAGGCAACTAGTGACAGGATGAGATGACCTAGCCTCAGGCTGCACCAGGGGAGGTTCAGGTTGGACATCAGGAAGAATTTCTTCACAGAAATGGTGATTAGGCATTGGAATGGGCTGCCCAGGTAGGTGGTGGTGTCACCATTCCTGGAGGTGTTTAAGAAAAGACTGGATGTGGCACTTAGTGCCATGGCCTAGTTGACAAGGTGGTAATTGGTCAAAGGTTGGACTCAATGATCTCAGAGGTCTTTTCTAACCTTAATGATTCTGTGATTCTGTGATTCATTGGCAAAACCACTTTCAAAACGGGGGTGGAGGAGCTGTCAGTTCAGAGCCCAGTTGGATCAGCTGCTTGGGGCATTCAGACTTTCTCTGGCTACAGACTGCCAAGGCAGATGTGCCCCTTTGAGGCAATGGGTGTCACAGGGCTAAGGTGCAGTTTGAGGTGGCTCAAGGAAGGGCACCCTCACTAAAGGGAGGTGGAACAACCCTCCACGGTTGTCATATTAATCCAGGCTGGTGGAGCAAATGCAGAGTTTCACCATCTTCTTTCATACCCAGTGCTGGTGCACGGTGGTGAGGCTGTAATAACCATCTTTATGCACTTTCTATTTGAAATATAGCTCCCTTCAAGCAGCAGTAACCCACCATACCTCTCTTAAATCTACTGTGAAAGGAGGAGAAAAGTATTACTGCTACAATAACACCACTGTTATCTTCTGTTTATCTGAGTGACAATAGGATAGTTATAAGACTTTTTTTGTGTAGTATCTTATTCTTACAGGGACTCACATCTTTTACCATAACTACTTCTTCCTTCATCTAGCAGTTGTCATCAGCAGCTTACTATAATGTTGAATGTGTTCACAGTAAAAAATGGCATTATAAAACTGTAATCAGGGGTAAAAGTGCCTCTTGTTGTGCTGAACATTTGTTTGTGGTCAGTCCTTTACAAAGCAGTGTTTTTCATTTTATAAGCAGAAGGACCTGCTCACAGTGTGCCCTGAGAGCAAAATTTGTACTTTTTAGTGACCCTTCCATAACTTCAGAACAGGTAATTTTGTCAGTGATGCATGAGACAAAGTGATATCCAAGCCATTCTTCCAAATTTTGGTTTGGTCGTAATGCCAGCAGGTCAAGGGACCTATTTTTGTCATTAGTGGGAACAGATAAGAACATTTTTGTACCCTTGGCCTGAGCATGTTACATAGTCAAATGTTCCTTCAAAGCTTGGAAATAACATTAACATCAGAAAAAAACCCCAAAAGGAATATTTTTCTCTCCTTGTCACTACCATATGTCTTTCCAGGTGGAAATACAACAGGGTGCAGTAAGGCAAGGATTGTGCAGGAACCCTGTTGTGCTTGGCTGTTGGGAAAATAGATGAATAATATTCCATCTCTGACTGTGAATTTTGCTTCTCTTGTCTTCTCTGGCAAATATGATCGTTCTAATGTGTATTCAAGTATTCTGTTTGTGCCTAGGAATAAAGTGCATCTCCATCTTCAAAACTGCCTGGTAGATCAAGTCCCACTTCAGAGAGAAACCAGAAGAAACTGAAAAGAGGTAGTTAAAGTTTCTAATTGTTTGAACCATCTTTATGTTGGTTATGAATGTTGAAGACGTTATGGAGGCCTGGATTTCAATAGCCTGAATGGATACTTTATGATAAAGAAATTGCAGGAAATTGAATCTCTCCCCATCTTGCAGGGCATGATGCTGCAGAAGTGTTAGCAAAACGTGAGTTCTTGTCATCCTGCTCTTCTCTGCTTGGCCAGGCATGCCTAGGACTACACAGTGAGCTTCACATCTCCAGGGCCTTAATTTCTGTGGAATGTTGTGAAATGCTTTGCATATGTGTGTAATCAGAGATTATAGCAAAAAGCAGAAATAGTTATGCTTGTTTCAGTATCATATTTCAGTACCAGGTCAGTACAGTTTCTGAGTGAGGCTGTTGGTTGTGGCTTGAGAGGAAAAAAAAGCATAAATCTTGGGCACTTGGCTGTTTTGAAGTAAGAAACGCATGCAGGGAAGTCGGCCTGTAATCATAAGCAATTTAATGGCTGGCTTCTATTCTGAAGCTAGACGGGGGGTTATGTCTCCTAAAACATATCATTATTATCTTTAGAGCTATTATCTCTAACGTAACTGTGTGTATTTGCATTGTCCAGTCCTTTTTAAAAATCCTGTTAGGCTTTTGACCTCTGTGATTTCTGTCTGCACAAAATCCCTTGCAGCAAAATTAACCCCTCACAAAGTTCCCTGCACTTAGGGTATTTCCACACTGTGTTTCTGCATTGTGGTATCCAAA
>NW_008690724.1:0-35369 GCF_000695815.1 Acanthisitta chloris | reverse complement strand
TGATTCTATGATTCTATGATTATATGTCCTCTAGTTTTGGAGAGAAAAGCAGACAACTTAGACCACAAAAGCACTATGTTGCAGGGGTTACCTGATGAAAATAAGACATAGGAAATCCAACGGAATACTTCATTGGAATGATGGCAATCCCTTTCTTTTTCCAATAATTTTTCTTGTTAAATTCTTCCACCATTGCTTTTCGGCTGTAGTAGTCAGACTTCTTCAAACATTCTTCCCAACATTTCCACAGATTCTCTGCATCAAACTTTTCTTTGTAGGCCGTTTCTTGAACCCCTTTGTACATGTTTATTTCCCTAATCTAAACAGCAAGCAAATTTACACAGTGGTGAAAGCAAACACTGCCTCATTGGCATATTATGTAGAATAGAATGACATGTCATACAATGACATAATATAATTAGTGCTTATCTACATTAAACATAATGTTATATCCATCACTACTCAGATGGCCTGATTTTTTTTTCTCACATCAAGTATCTGTGAACTTAAGTTGTGTCAATGGCATTCTTTTCAAGGACTATTCAATGCAAAGAAGGTTGGTAAACTTGCATTGTAAATAAGACTAGGGAAAGCAGAAGTTAAAGCTAAAAAACCTGTTTGTCCTTTGGAGGTGTGTCTGAAAGCTTTCCTGAAATGTGGTAAAGGACAGCAAGTAAATGGGAGAAAGAGAAGATACAAAGAAATAGAATAAAGACATGATGGTTGGCATCTAGAAAAATAAAATTATTTATAAACCATAATTTAAATATACAAGAGGTTGGCACATACAAAAGAGGAAAAGCTTATATTGGGTTAAGCAGAGTGTAAGGAAAGGATAAATCTTGAGAGGAAATGGCAACAGTAAAAACTCTTGAGACACTGTCTCTGAAGGCTGGGGAAACAGGGATGACAGGAGCTACCTAGCTGAACTCATGATAGCTGGATGGATAGAAAAGTTAGTAATTCCAGTTCTGAGAGGTTGTGATGAGGTGACAGCCAAACATACACAAAGTGATCTATACCTGGTCACACAGTACAAGAGAGTATACTGTTTTGACTGAAGCTGGTCATACTAATAGCAGCCATGAAACATTTTGCAACAGATTCTGGGACAGTTTGCTGTATATAATATTTGTATTATATCAAGTATTACCCCATGGAAGCATAGGTGCTGAATAATATAACATCCAGTCCAAGCAGAGTTGGTAGATCTGGTTCTACACAAACTAGCTTAAGCACAAGGAACTTCCAACAGATTAATTCCTAGAATTCTCTGTTACCCCATGTTTTATTTGGCAGTCTTAGTTCTTTTACCTTCTCACGTGGTAGGCCAGTTTTGGTTGCCACAGCCTCGACACAGGTCTCCATAAACAGACCTGCTTGGGGAAACCCAAATCCTCGGAAGGCAGTATTAGAAGGCAAATGAGTCTTGCAGGCACGACCCCTGACTCGGAAATTTGGGATATTATATGCATTGTCCACTTTCAACACAACGTACTCAATCACCTGTAATAAGAGACTACAGTTACTTACATGGTTCAATTTCCTTCATAAAAACAGTGAAATTAGTGAAAGACACTCAAGAGACCAGTAAGATGTACTCATTTTATGGAAAAGTAGAACTTTACTCAAGAGGCCTGTTGTTCTGCTGCTTTTTACACCAATATAAGTAAAGAAACCACATCTAAATCAGAGAAACTGCATGTAACTCATAGGAATTGCAATAATATAAAGAAGTATTACTAAGTTCAAAAAACAGACCTGTAGATTTGGGAAAGTGAAGGAAGGAGTTACTAAAACTTAGTGTCTGTCTTTACTTGTGAATTTTCTATGTCCAACATGACCTGACAGGAAATATCATATCTCCTTTATAATACTCTGTAATCGACATCTGGGCCCCAGATCCATTTTTACTTTAAGCAGATGAGAGTCATACTCATCAAGAACAGGAATATTCTTAAGACAAATAAATTGTGACAAAATGCTGTTATTTTCTTTTTGTCACCCATTTACTCAATGTAAGTGAAGAAGGACTTACCCACTCAGATTCATCTTTTGTACAGCCACCATTTATATAGCACTGCAAATCCGCAGCTATGATTCTACCATCATTCATGAATCCAATCTGTAGTATAGCAACAAATACATTAGTGGTCTTTTCTCTCATGTATTTCAAACTTTTCTTTATAAATAAGCTGACCAGTTAAGAAATACCACGCCTGAAGTTCAGACTACGGAACACAATGAGACTTTTCCCACTGAATTGGAAAAACTACCTGCATGGATTTCTATCTATAAGATGGTACCAGTTTGGATCCGAATATGTAAACCAAAGAGCAAAATACATAAAAACCCCACAAATCGTCAGAATACCTCAACTGCCCACAAAACTGTTCTCCCACACAGAATCTGAAGAGCTTGTTCACCACTGTTTTGAGTATGAACATGGACCAGAAAGAGGATAACAAGAATGCTAAGGAAGATATTCACTATGATTATATTTAGTCTACTTTCTGAAGTATTTATTTTGTAATAATCTTTCACTCTGATGATTTCACCACCTAGACAACATAGCAGCATGAACCAATGTTGCATATATTTTACAGGTTACATATTCAGAAATATCCACCAAATTTGATTCTGATTTTAATTCTGGTACCTTCCTCTTCAACTGTTTTTTTTATTAAAGGTATGCATGGGCTTGTATTTTTAATAGATTATATAAGAATATTTAAAGGGGTACAATCACAGAAAGCAGAAGGATATCCACCAAAATGAATCAGGAGCCATAAGCCCCTTTCAATACCACTCAAAAAACCTTGGGACCCGTACAGTATTTTGTATGAAGTAACACTCCTCATCAGTTCCTTTGTGAGTCCCAACCCTCACAATTATGAAAACAGTCTTAATAAATCTTAAGCAAAAATTATTTGCTCAGAAATTATACATAAATGAAACATCCTGTTTTATAGAAATACTTCTTGTAGCTCAGATGCTCATGAAAGTCTAAAAATATCAAACTCCACACTTTTTTTTTCTTTCCTCAATGTCCTGACCCTAACTTTTCTGCAAACCACAGTCCTGCCCTGGCAACATATTTTATCATATATTGAATCATAATCAGGTAATGGATACCCAGAATAATATGAAATACTTATGCTATTGACATCTGTCAGTCACAATCCCATTCCTTGTCTTACAGTTAGTACAAGCTTTAACAAAAATTGAAGCATTCTTCCTTTCTTTTCCCAAACTAGTTCTAACCCTGGTCTAATCATAACCAGGACTGAATAGTATCTTTGTGAGCAATATCTTCAGCAAAATTAAAAATATAACCAGTCTCTCCTAGAAACAGTAATCAACCAAATGACCGCTCATACAAGAGTCCGTAGAAAAGCCAACTCCTCAGCCCTTGTTTGTCCAAACCATGTTGAACCATAAACCCTGTCCTGGAGGGTTTTAGTGTGCTCAAATCATACACCAACACCAAAGAGAAGGACTTTTCCCCTGCTACCACTAGTTGCCAAGCTGATTTCAGTTCTGGCATTGTTTACCTACTTATTTTTAATGTGAGGATTTAAAAGTCAAAAGGAAGAGCTCTGCTACAAGCTGAATCTTGCACTGCCTTGCAGGCATGGCTTTAGGATTGGAGGAGTAGCTCAGATTCAACTCTGATTTATGTATTTGTCTTCTGTGGATGGGGTAGGGCTGATGTTAGCAGTATTTTAAAGTAAGAAAAGAGATGGATGGTTCTGCTTTTTCTGGACTGTAGGGGTAGGACTTGTTCTGATTCATAGCATTTTTCAGGGTACTCTTAGGACTGGGGAGGTTTGGTGGCTGGGTTAGGATTTCGGATGAGGAGGAGCTTGGTTTCTGGCTGTATCTTGCTAGTCAATGAAATTATGCTGATTTGCCCCGGAAGAAACTATTACCCAGTAACTGAGCAAAATATCTTCTCCTCTCACTCACTTTGTATTTTCCAAAGAAAGGGTGTCGTCCTCCAGTGATTAGCATATCCATATCTCTTTCCAGGACGAAACGGATTGGACGCC
This sequence comes from Acanthisitta chloris, assembly GCF_000695815.1. NCBI lineage: Eukaryota > Metazoa > Chordata > Aves > Passeriformes > Acanthisittidae > Acanthisitta > Acanthisitta chloris. The sequence goes on along the minus strand of NW_008690724.1, from coordinate 31,317 downwards.
CAGTCCTAAAATGAACATTAAAAAAATCCATTTTTATAACAGCCTACTGATGCAGATTGAAAATGACATTGCATGTACATAGCCAAACTCCTAGTTGTGACAAAAAAACCAGTCCGTTCAATGTTTTAGGTTCTTATTAACTTACTATGCCTGAGTTCAGGCTGATTCAAAAATGTTTTAAAAAGTTTTTTTTGCCAACAGAAACAAAAGAGAGGGAATGAGCTTTTCAGTGGTTTTCCCTTTAGTTTCTCAACAGGGAGATGCAAGTCCCAAGAGGAATGCATAGGACAGAAAGGCAAGGAAGTCAAAGTAAAAGAGAGCTGTGGCACAAAGGGCTGATGAGCATACCTGCTTATTAGGATAAAAACTAGTTTCACTGAATATCTGGGTGAAATTCACACCACTGTGTGTCAGAGAGTACCAAATGGTGGGATCTGTACAGATCAGCCCAGAGGGAAACTGCCTCTATGCGTTTGTTTTAGCTTTCAGATAGTAAGTGAAAGCCATTGCCAAAAGCACAGAGAATTTTCAAGCCTCTACCCCAGATTTACTGCCAAAGAGATAAAAGAGATGATGACATCAGGATAACCCTCTGAGTTGGGTTGAGGACTGAAGCTCCTTCTTCATTCAGTCTTGTAATCTTTAATTTATTTTAGTTAAATCACATATTTGATTTAGTTAAATCATCTTACTTGTTGGCTGCCACGGCGGCAATAACAGCAAAGAGTGAAGGTTTGGTAATCTTGCCACCAAATGCTCCACCAACACGTTTCACATGGCACATAATTTTATTGGACTGGACATTTAAAGCAGCAGCTACTAATTCCTGCAAAAGTGAACATCCAGAATTTTACCTACCAAAGCACATTAAAAATTGCCTAATCTCTATGACTAATCATATATTAAAAGCTATCAGGTTTAAGACTTCTGGGCAGAAAAAGTGAGTTACTACAGGAACAAAAAACCAAAAAAATCTCAAACATGTAAAGATGCTAATGAAAGCGCCATCTGGTTATTAAAGAATAGTGGAAATGCAAAAACAGGTCTGTAAACTAGTTTCATTATCTGAGGCCAGACATGATAATCCCTGTATAGAACTGCATGTTCTACCTGCAGCTGGAGATAAAGCATTCACTAAAATATCAAGCTAAATGGAACAGAGTGATTGTTTACAGCACACCAGACAGTGTAACTAAAATACTGACACCGCTTTTCGAAAATACATCCTCCAACAGTGTTTCCAAAGATGTAAATAGAGGTTTAATTTGTCAGGCTGACAGGGAAATCTTAAAAAATGCAAGCCACTGATGAACTGCAAAAGCTAATACTAAACTTAGAAATTAACATATATTCTTTGAAACTGTTGTTTTGTACAGATTTACAATCCAACTCTGATCTTAACTAGGACCTATTAACTTTTTAAATATAATTTCATGTGATTCATATGTTGTTATTATTTCCGTATTAATTTAGCATTATTTACACCTCATTATGACCCCATCATCATCAATGTAACTACTCATACAAGTAATGCAACTTGGCTGAAATACACTTTCTAAAGGTGAAGACACTCATTGCTGCAATAAAGTGATTGTCCAGGATTGTACTCATTCTCACTGATTTTGGAGGATTTGGCCAATATATATAAACCAGAATTAGTCTTTTCTCAACAAGAAGATTACAGTCATATTATCTATCCCAGATACCCTTTGTTCGTCCCATAGCAACAGTGCTCATTTGTGTCAGTACTCCCTTGTATAATGCAAAGAGCACAGGACCTACTGTTCCATTCAGCCTCATCATTAATAGTCAGACCTCTTATTTTCATAAAAAGATTCAGATCAATTAATCTGAATTGGGAACACCATTAGGGAGTTTCAAGTGAAGAAGAGAAGACTTAAAGCAACTCCTGGTCATGTATTTTAGTTTTAAGGTTATTTAGGAAGGTGAGAAACAAATATAATTAATATTTTGTTTTACCTGTACTTCTGTTACATACTGACTTGCCACATACACATCCATTTCTTTATCTTCCACTCTTGGAATAACAAGCACACTATTTGTTTCCATGTAAAAATGTTCCTGTCCTCCCATGTGCAATTCACCTATTACATATATAATTATAGGAAAATATAAATTGGATTTCAAATGAACTGCAACAAAATTTATATTTGACTATATATATGTATACAAGGGAGAGAAAAAGAATTTTGCCACAGAAGAAAAATGGTTTAATTTATCTTTTATTTCTTCTTTTAGTCAGCTGCATTCTTGACAAGGAGATGGTAGAGTTTAGTCAACATGAGCTAGCAGGGGATAGCTAAGCTTCACTTAAAATGTGAGCATTTCATCTCTATTCCCAGTGAAGGAGAAAAAAAACAACAACAGAGTAAGTTTTCTTGCAAAGAGATTAGAAATTTAAATTCAGCCACCAGCTGGAAAAAGATTCTGAACTAGCATAATTCTCCTCCCTTGCCTTATGCCCTGAATGTTTGAACTACCTTCTATGACTTCATCAGCAGACTTGAATCCTTTCACAATATCTCCTTTTTCTACTTTAATTTCTTCAGTAATGTATGAATGATGTTTTATTGCATCCTGCAGCAAGAAATAAAACAAATATGTTAATTGTATTTCAGAAAGACAGATGATTTTTAGAGTGCAATCTTTTATCATCCATATGATCCTTTTTCAGATGGACAGATGGTTGTGGCTAAGTTTTAGAAGGATCATGATAGTTGTTCCATCATAAGAGACCCTATTTGAAATTTTTTTTTTTTCTTTAGTTCATATCATTCTCTTTTCCCCCCCAAATTAGAAATACTAAATGTCTGTTAATGGAATTCAGAACTGTTGACAATATTTCAGAATCAGATTGCTTGCTGATTCTGAAAACCTGGCAGGCCTGAAAATTTTCAGAACACAGATGTAGAATGTGTGATACCAGAACTTCTGCAAACATAAGCTCTCAAATTTAGTTCTATACTGATCTACTACTGCTGGGAATTTGGCTCCTGGAAGCATGGAATTGCTTAGCTAAAACTTTATGAATATCCTTTAGTAATTCTACCTAGAACTACAAAGAGCATGCTCTGATATACTGGATGAATAGGTACCTAATAAGATTCTTTTGTGTTTCTAAAACTGAAATTTTGGAGGGCATTTATAAACATTTTACCCTTCATCTTCAGAACCAATAAAGTCGTATCTCATACCAAAAGAAGATTTTTCTTCTAAAGCCTAGCAGAGCTCTGCACAAGAAGGAAAACGGTGGGTGTGGTGACTTAAAAGCTCTGTCAGGCAAGGAAGAGAAAACAGATTGTTACCTTGATAGTCAGAATTGGGTCCAGATCTTCATAGACTATCTTCACCTTTCCAGCCCCACACTTTGCCTGAGTCAGTGACTCTGCAACCACAGCACAGATTATCTGACCAACACAAATCACCTGCAACAAACCAATGCATTATCCAAGAGAAGAACACAGAAGTGGTTAAGTTCCTGTGGAGACACTGTTCTGAGGAAATAGATTCTGCTCAAATGCCCCTTTTATATTCTGTTTCTCTAAGAATACTATCCCAGTGCAGACTTAACTTCATTAGATGAGAAGCCTATTAAGCATCTTTCATCTGCTGCAACATTTCTGACATTAGAAATGCTGCTGACACCAGTAGTCATGAACATTTTCCCTGTGTTCATCCTGAGGCAGCCAGATATTGGGTCAAGTAAAATCATATCTGGCACAGACTGTTTTCCTTGTGTGTATTCAGAAATGAAGGAAACTCAGAGAAGAAGGAACAGAGAGGTAAGAGCAATAGATTAGGAATATCTTAATGGATGCTATAAATTTCTTTGCTCTGTTGATGTTCAACAGAAAGAAAGAAAGAGTGCTGTCTCCCACTGTATATTCTGGTACATAATCTAGCAATTAATTTCATATTGGTTTCAACTTGGCAATCCTCATTTTATTTGTCTCATCTCTGAAAATCTCAGATGCCATAGCTATTTAATACTTTCTCAGAATCCATGACAATCACTCATTTATCAGCCCTTAAGGAATCATGGTTTATACACTTAAATCCCAAGTTATTTAATGGAGCTTTTCTCTTCTTTCTTTCTGGGGAATGGTAATTCTGTTCAGCCCAGCTTGCCTGGCACTGTATTAATAGATTGTGCACCTTTTTTCATTTCATTGCAATAAGATGATACTTGCAAACTGACATCCCTATTTCTGTAAATAACTGAAGCAAAAGGTCCAGACACTCCTCCAGAAGGAAGAAATACCTCATTTTCTGCAAATGCAGGCTCATCTTGGCCATTTTCCCCTGGAACATCTCTTGCTGTCAGTACATCAACCACTCCTGGCATCTGAAGAGCTTCTGATGTGTCAATTGATCTGGAAAGTAGAACATGCACACAAATGAGCACAGTACATGGTACAAAGAACTGTAGTACAAGTAATTCAGTGAACTTTAGGACAGAAACATAATCCACTTAGTATTCTCACCACAGATCTTCTACATAGAGAAGCAGAGAAGTATTAATTAGCATATTGAGAAAAAAATAAATGGAAGGCATGACCATCTGTGTGTGACTGGCATAGAACAGCTCCTTGAATGCTAGTTCCAGTACATACAAAGTATGGTTTTTCCACATTTTTGTACTAGAAGAGGTGAATTCATTAATATAGAATCTTTTGTCCATACAGAACTCTATTTAAAGCACACAGTAAAGAAATTCTTACCTCATTTGTAATACATACCTCATAATATGTCCAAATCGGATAATAAGGATAGAAAATACTTGTTAACATACTTATGTGCTTATAATTTTTTCTTACTTACATAATCTTTGCATGGGCTTTAATACTGGTGACCATAGCCAGTGCAAGTTCTCCATCTACTGGACGAATGTCAGTGATGTAAACTGCTTCGCCAGTGGCATGCCGAATCCCAGATTCGTGCATGATGGGACGGCCCACGGGATCTTGTGGAGCCTGTCCTGGGTCAACATCCTCGAAAACAGGAACATGGAATCCTCAAGTCAGAAGAGTAATTTTAGGAACCTTTACTCAAAAACACTTTCTGAGGATATTTTGTCATAAAAACCCCCATGTGGAACCATCTAGATTTCATGACAATATTTGTGGGACACATTGTAAAGGACTAATTACATTTTTAGAATTCATGTTGTATTGGCACCAAGGTGGCCCTGGCAGACATCTGAGAAATATACTGTAATAGATAACATTCGTGTCTAGCAAATGGCAATCTCTTCTCGTGGAGTGATTGTACTAAATAAATAGGAGAAAAGAATCACGAAAAATCTAAGTACTTGTACACAGTGGAACCATAGCAGACAAAGGAGAGCTAAAGTCTTCTGGATGTTATAGATAGCCTGTCTGCTTGGTCCATACTGCTTCTGACAGCACCTGGTGCAAGCTACACTTTTTACAGACTTTCAACATCACCACTGCTTCAATCAATCAAATTTCATGCTGTTTACTTCAGAGAAAACATATCTTAAATTAGGAATATATTCATGCATCACTCTAATTCCTTCCTGCCCATCTTCCTAAAGAGACAGGCAAATTAATATTCTAGCCAGTGTTGACTAGACTAAAAAATGGTTTAAACCAGTTTTTTACTATTTAAATTCCCATCATCAATCCCCTCTATTCTTTCAAAGACAGCCTGGAATTGAAAGCATTTCAGACATACTTAATAAAAATACATCTTTGGTACTCTCTGTTGTTGAATTGCTTATAGTTCACATTAACTTGAAACATTATTATTGGGGACGATGAAAATCTTCCAGCATTTATGGTTTGGTTGGGCCTTTACTAAAGAGTTCTCTGAAAAACACATCTTAGTCTCTTAGAGGAGAAAAAACCAAATTCTTGTCTGATGCTCAAAGTTTTTTGGTAGAAAACTGATAAGAAGCAGCAAAAGCTTGATTTTTAAAGTTTTTCAATTTTGCAACAAAAGAAAAAAACAGGTGAAAATTTCTGATGAAATTTGAAATTTTTAAAACTGAAATTTTGCATTGAACAAACATTTCCACATCCCAGCCACCTCTCCTTTTCATACTGTGTCTTTGCAAATAAATCTTTCAGGCTTTAACAATCAGAGAGATGCTGCAGTAGGTTATTCCATTTATTTGCATTGAGGCCCACTGGACAGTTTAATTAAATTCTGCTGAGCTCTTGCATTGCTGAAAGCTGTGTCCCTGTTTCAGCTGTGTCAGGACAACCTAATCTCCACAACACCTTGAGGGCAAGGAGTGCATATGCACCCTGCAAGACCAGGAAATGTATAGCAATACAAAAGACTTCCCACAGCGTCAACTGTTTCAGCAGCTTCATGTTACGATTAGTCGAGGTTTAAGAATGAAAAGTTAGAAGGGCAAAATACTCATTAAAAAGAGGGTTTGTGACAGTCCCAGCTGCAAACACAACCTCACCTGATAGATCTGGACACCGTGGGGAACACCACTTTGTAGCATTCCCAAAGCACTCAGCTTCTCACGTGAAAGCTCAGCATACCTGTGAGGATACTGAAAAGAAGGTGATGTCAGAGCAGTGTTGTCAGACCCTTATTTCTAAAAGAAAAGTTTTCCCCTCATATATTTTGAAGTAAGGCCTAGCACCTTTACCCTTCCCTCTCACATTCCTTAATCTTTAAAAAAGTGATTTTCCTGCAGCCTGTATGCTGATGACAGTATGCAATTCTTGTCCAGTGCTTACCATCTGATGTAAACCATGTAACACTTCCAGGTAAAATCTGAAAAGAAAGCTGACCATCAGAGTTCTTCTATATTCTACTTTTCCACCCACAGCTGATGGAGGGATCAAAATTTCCTCTAGCACCAGTTTGCAAGCTTCATTCAGCATCTGATCATTCCATTGCCTGGTAAAAAAAACAGACTAACATGAACACACACTTCTTTATAAGTAACAGGCAGCTAAAGATACTGTGAAGTATGTGGGAAGTAATAAGTGAATCAGCTTCAGTTATATCACGAAATAATCTATTGTTAGAGAGGACAGGTCAAATACAGACTGTGAGTGGCTCATGATGGGATCTCCACTAGCACAATCAAGCCAACCCCACACTTAAAACTATGACTCCTATATTTTGCTTAAATATATTAAGATATTGCATACCTTCCTATGAGCTTCTCACAGGACTTTCTTGCACTGACTGTGGTTGAGCCAATGCCTCCAAATAAAATACTCAGATCTACAATGGTGTCTGTGCCTGAGTGGAAGTGGACTCGCATTCCAGAGTTCACTATGGCAAAAGCATTTTTCTCTCTTTCAGCCTGTCTGAAGGCCGAAATAAAGTCATCCTAATGGGAAAAAGAAGGAAGGAAGGAAAAATTCAGCGTTAGAAGTTGATTGAGATCTATTTTTCGTTGTATTTTAGGTGTTACTATTGCCCAAAGTTTCAGTAAAACTTTTGATTTTTCTTGAAGTACTAAGTGAATCCTAAACAGCCATACTAAGAGTGGAGATTATTTGAGGTTACCTACATGTAAGAAAATATGCCAAATTTTCAACTTTATAATCAGTTTAATGATTTTTGAGTGCTGGAAAAGCAGTCCTGGTACAAGCCACTTCATATACAGCTGGTATGTTCTTTGAATTTAATTCCAGTTTAGAAAATAGTGGTTTCTTCTCCAGGACATGGAGGTTTCCACTGAGCTAAGGAACCTGATTTTGTGAAGATTTTACACTCAGAGATTTTACATTTTATCAGTAATGGTGTTCACAGAGGGAGACACTAGAAACAGCTGGGCTTTCGATTGTCAGAAATATTTTGTTATGGAGAAAAATTAACATATTTTAAATGAAAACATAATAGCAATATCTTTCATGATCAGGCACAGATAAGACTATTGAAGAAAGTCTGTAGCTCCAGAAAGAAACTTCAGATTTAGATGGCCACAGAACTTTTAAAGCAGGGGTTAGCATGTTAGATCTATGTGTACAAGTATGTGATACTCTCATGACAAATGTAAAACTCAGGATTACATGCTGAACAGTGTGTCTTGTCATAGATGGAAAATTCTCTTGACAGGATTTACACTGCTTTACTGAAGCAAAGTTCACATCCAGCTACCCAAAACCAAAAGCCAGCAGCTGACAGGAACAAGAGGGAGAACTGAAAGCCAGGCTTCCATCTGAACATTCTGTTGATAAGTCTTGCAAAAAACCTATGCATGTGCCTTTTCATTGTGTCAGCAGAGTTAATGGAAACAGCGATTCAGCATGGAAGTGTGCAGCAGAAGCAGCCTCCCCAAAAGAGGTGTTAATGTCCCATTATGAGACTGCTTAATTGTTGGAGAATGGCGGGACATGATCCTGGGTATGCAACTGGGGAAGACTAAAAAGAGCAAGGACACAGTCCCCTGGGAACGCATGGACATAGTCCTGGGAATGCACCTGGGAATGCAGTGTACAAGCAAGGCTCTGGAGATAGTAATTTATATATAGATAGGGAGTAACTCAGCTGGGCAGATGGCAGATGGCAGGGGTAAGTCGTCCTTGAGGGTGAAACAAACAGGTTTGAGAAAAACAGCTAGGAATGCAGCCAAGCCTGAGAAAGTAAGAGATAATACACACAGCTGTGGCTGCAAGCAGGGAGAGTACCTGAATGCTATCTTTAGAGCTTAGCCAATTATAAATGATTGATAGTTGTATGCCTGTCCTGTATGGTATAAAAAAGAGCCTGTCGGACAATAAAGTTGGAGCTTGCTGTATCACCCACATGGAGTCAGCCGCTTGCTTCCCCACGCGGAACTTTCCCTTTCCCAATAAATGGCGCCCGAACAGGGGCCTGAACTTTCCCAACACTTGATCTCATATGCTATGCATGTGACATCTGATAGATAAGTTTTCTGTTCTTCAGTGACCTTTTGAGTTTGCCAGCAGCGCTATTGTCTTTTGTTAATTTTGTTGTCCTCACCTTTGCTGTTATGGGGTGCAACTGTCTCCCTCCGAAAGGCAAGACTCTGAAATACCCTCTGTGATAGCTTTAGCTCTGTGGCAACACTTGTCATTGGACAAAGGAAATTGGGATTTCTTTTTCCTTTTAGTTTGTGGAAGGAGCTAATCTGTTTCTCCTTAATTTTCTCTTCCAGGTTTTTTGTTTCTCAAATTACCACTAAGGCTTGAAGTTTCTGGACAGCAGAAGCACTATTACTGCTGCACAGACCACGCTTTTGCAGGCTTTGAGCTCATGGGAATCCTTTAGTTTTTCACAGGAAACCTGCCATGGCTGGCCAGCTTCTCATGGGCAGATGCACTCGTCCAGCATGAAGTCACATGTTTAGTAGGCTGCATTCCAGTGGGCAGCTACTCTGGGGACTGACCCTCTGATGTAAAGGTTGGTAGAGACTCCTGTGGTCATTCCCTCACTGACCTCGATCACAACATACTAGCTTGTAATTAGGTTTTCCTCTACCCACCCCATACTTTTCCTCACATCCACTAGAGGGATATCTAAGATCACAGTAACAAGGACACTGCGTCCTCTGCCCCTAACCCCCTAATGCCACTCGCCGCCACCTTCGGTCAGAGTAGTTAGGACCTTATTTTTTGAGCAGCTGTAACAACACCTCAGGATTATCAATTGTAAATTGCTGGTGAGGTCAGAAATGAGCTTTATCACTGAAGGCTCTGTGACAATATGGCATTTCTCCTGCAAATATTCAGACAGCCTAAATTCCTGTGTCTGGAAGGGGCAGAAGTGCACATTTAAGAGTGGGAAAAAAACCAGTGAGAGGCCCAGAGAAGTAGATGACAATAGCCAGATAGAAGAAGTGGGAGAGGTGATGGAGGGATGCCAAAACTTTCTTAGCTACTTCCAAAGCAGTAGCACCCTGCATGTTTCAACACCTACTGAAAATAATGGAAATATTCCTAATAACTACACTGGAACCTGAATGAAAATTTTGAAATATTGAGGTCTTACCTTCTTAGAGTATGGGATGAGAACAGAAACGATGACCTCTTTGGTCTTTATGTCTGCATGCTCCTTGCCAGCAAGGAACTCATCATTTAAAGGAATGTGTCTTTTACAATCTGTTGGAGAAAATTGTTATTGAATGTGAAGCAAGAAGAAAACATTTCTGCATTGCAGATTTCAATTTCACTGAATCTGTGCAAAAGAATATATGAAGGCCATTATGGCCTTAGCATGGTCTGCTCCATTCAGAATCTAGCCTTTGACTAGAAAGGCTAATCAATACAATACATATTAAGTGCAGCATATTTCCCTATATGAATGCTATAGTTCTCTATCACACATAAAATACTGAGTATTTTATACTTTCTGGAAAATATCTGTCTTACCAATGCTAATAATATTCAGAAAATCACTTACTTAGGATCCAATATGGCTATTCTGTTTCTATGCAAAAGCTCTCCAGACCACTAAATCATTAAATCACAGCAAGCTTTTAAAAAACTGTCAAGTACTGGGATGAGATGGAGAATCAACCCTGTGCATCTTTAGTTCAAAGAGAGTAGAAATTGTTGGCAAGATTTTCCAAAGTACCCACAGATTCTATGTTGCAAGGATGGCACTTGCTTTGGCTTGATTACTGGTTATCTTATTTAAATGGGATACACATGTATGTACACACACACAAAAGTACCAGTGACTTCAAGAGAAGTTTCTATGTGCATGGCCCTAGAGAATGAACTAAAGGCTTTCTTAATATGAGAGAGGCACAAGCAATGCAAGGAAACAGTGGTGGAGTTATAAGACAAAGCTAACCTGTCTGATAAATGGAGCAATATAACCAAAGGCAGTGTAGAAAGGAGGTCTTTCTACCTGGCAGGCATGCCCACCTCACTTTCATGAGATGACTGGATGCTAGATGCTAAATACAGTGTTTTCTACTGGCAGATACTTTTTGCAAATACAAGGAAAATGTTCTCCATTCTCCTGAATGTACCATTCTAATTCATCTAGGAGATACACAGTAATATTTCATTTGAAAACTGTTACCTGTAGCCATATCCTGTGTTGTAATATTCTGCCCGTCTGGCAAAGATATTTGGCAGGAGGTGCAAAGCTTACCTTTTGATGCCAAGTTGAGGACAGATTTGCCAACTGCTAAGATTGGGTTCAAGTCCCAGGGTGATCCCCTGCTTACAATGTGTCCTCCTAAAGACTTTAACAAACAATGACGTTATTTTCAGACTGGACCTTCTTGCATATAACAGGGATCTGTATCATAACCGCATTTTATTCAACTCAAAGACCTCTTGGAAGAACTTATATTTGCTTTGTTCAATCTTAACTCAGGTTCTATCCTTGTACTTTTTATTGTGATTTAATTTATTGTTCCCTTCAAAACTCTGTTCTCATGTCATCTCTGTTGACAGATACTAGGTTTACTTTTCAGCCCTCCCAAAGACATAGCCATTTTCTTGGTTAAAAGAAGAAATACATGGCATTGCAGTAAGAGAATTTTAAAGGAAAATCGAGAACAAGATCAGAGATACCTAGTACATGATGGGTAAACAGCTATGTGTTGATAGTCAAGTTAAAGTATGACTGACTGGCTGCAATGTACAGTACCTAACCAGAGAACCTCACTTGCTTCTCAGCCTCTTCCAGTGCTCTGCTCAGCCAGTGAGCAGGAATAGCAGGAGTTTCTCTGGTTATAGTTCTCTCAATATTTGCCTGTGCTAACTAGAACAGAACTCCTAGTTATTTCACATAACATTTGTGATGGTAGTAATGATTTAGCATGTTCCCAGCCTCAACCAGCCTTTTCCATGTATTTGTAAGTGACATTCACAGATATGTTTGTAGCAATGTCTTATTTACTGCTGCTGCTGAATACATACTGCCATGCTCCTGATCTGTTCTCCAGCTAGAGTTCTCAGCTGCTGCAAGAGAGCTTGGTATGTTTTTGTTTTCTCCTCTGGAAGTTTTGGGACTGCCTCCATTAGGATGTCTCTGAGCTGGGCCAAACAGCAGGCAGCTCCTATTAGTAGCCCTGAAATCAAATGCGTTTAAACAGTGAAATCATAGTGCCACAATATAAATGCAATATATAGCTGATATGGCCTCTAAGATTTGCTTTTGTACACAGCTCTTGTCAGCAGGATAACAAAGAGAAATGATAGTAAGATGTATTTTATATTACTGTGTAGTGGTTTTGTGTGGCCAGGTTTTGGCAGTGGGGGGCTACAGGGAAGGTTTCTGTGAGAAGCTGCTAGAAGCTTCTCCATGCCTGGCAGAGCCAATGCCAGTAACTCCAGGACAGACTCACCACTGACAGGTTTTGGCAGTGGGGGGCTACAGGGAAGGTTTCTGTGAGAAGCTGCTAGAAGCTTCTCCATGCCTGGCAGAGCCAATGCCAGTAACTCCAGGACAGACTCACCACTGAGGCAAGGCCGAGCCAATCAGTGGTGGTAGGAATGCCTCTGTGATAATATATTTTAGAAAGAAAAAAAGTTATTGCACAGGAGTAATTGCAGCCAGGGAAAAGAGAAGAGAGAATATGTGAGAGGAATAACTATGCAGACACCAAGGTCAGTGGAGAAGGAGGGGGAAGAGGTACTCCAGGTGTCAGAGCTGAAGTTCTCCTGCAGCCCATGGTGAAGACCATGGTGAAGAAGCTGCCCCCCTGCAGCCCATGGAGGTTAACAGGGTGCAGAGATCCACCTGCAGCCCACGGAGGAGATCCATGCTGGAGCAGTGGGATTCCTGAAGGAGGCTGTGACCCCATGGGAAGTCCTTGCTGGAGCAGGTTCCTGGCAGGGACCTGTGGACCACTGGAGAGAGAAGATCTATGCCAGAGCAGAATTTCTTGTAGGACTTGTGATCCTGTGGTGGATCTGCACTGAAGCAGGCTGTCCCTGAGAGATGGGCCTGCGCCATGTGGAGAGTGGCCCATGCTGGAGCAGTTCATGGAGAACTGTAGCCTATGGGACGGACTCATGCTGGAAAAGTTCATGGAGAGCTGTCACCCATGAGAGGGACCTCATGCTGGAGCAGTGGCAGAAAGAACGTGTGATGAACTGACCGCAACCCCCACTTCCTGTCTCCCTACATTGGGGTGGTGGTGGGAAGGTAGAGTTGGGAAGGAGGAAGGGGTGGGGGAACATGTTTTTAATGTCTATTTCTCATTATCCTGCTCTGATCATGTTAGTAATAAAATAACTTAATTTTCCCAATTAGAGTCTGTTTTGCCCATGATGGTATTTGGTGAGTGATCTCTCCCTGTCCTTAACTCATGAACCTTTTGTTATGTTTCCTTTCCCCTGTCTGTTTGCAGAGGGGAGAACAACTTTGGTGCATGCCTGGCATCCAGCCATGGTCAACCTGTTATGTACATGCTTTTTCATCAATAGTTCTCAGTATAAAGACATACCTCAAAAATATACATTGCATATTTGCACACAGCAACACCCCCCCCTTTTTTGTGCTGCATAATCCCAAAGATACGAATAGCAGTTGACTCATTAGGATGAAGGATCACCAAATTATTAGAATCTCCCAAGACTGAGCTGCAAACACTCAATTACACTGCAGTAGTATCAGAGAAGTCACTACCATGGACTTCAATGAACACTAAAGTAAGCTCGTAGAGAAGTCTTCAAGTGCTGTTCAGCATTTTTTCTGAACAAATGGCCCATGTTCTAAAGCTCTCTTTTATTGTCAGATCTACTTAAATGCAGAGTAGCCCTGAAATTAGCAAAATATTTTGAAAATATAATTCAATAGCTGCTGTAAATCATGGAGATAGCAGAACATCAGGAGAGAAAGAGGCAACTGTAACAAAATGTTAAATTCCCATGGGGAACATGTTGCATTTCATTATTTTGCTACAGGTGTAGTGCCTTTACTCATAAAGGTGATGTGCTGAGAATCCAGCCCAGCTACTCCAAAGAAAATTTTATAATATTTCAGACTGGAAATATATGTTTGAATATTTTGTGTTGAAAATCTAGCCCTCGCCTAAACAATATTCTGTGGACTTTGTTAGATCAATGGTTGTCATAGAAAGTCTCATGACTGCTGAAAACAAAAAAAAAAATTGCTGACTTAGGGCCTTCCCATATGCTTGCTGTCTGCAGAGATTTGAGATTTGAACAAATATATTTTCACAGAACAGTTTCATAAATTGTCTGTCACAATCAATCCATCATCTCCAGACTGTAGGTGAGCTGACATATTGATTAATATGCTCAGTGAAATGACTGCTACGGAGACAAAAAAAATCAAGTGCCCACAGCAATGAAAGTCAATGGTTCTTACTGCTTCAGGTGTCAGAATACAAAACCCAAGTTAATTTAGTTACCACTGTTTGTACCACAGTAGAGTAACTTGGAAACTTACCATCTTTTGTGCTACTCACAACATGCATTTCTGAAATCCTAACAGGATGGAGAATGATTTGATGACAGGCACCACAGTGATTTTCTTTGAGTCCTGAAAGAAAAGGACGATAGTATGATGAGAAATCTGTTTAGAGAATTAACCTCCTTGACCAGAAGCTGAAAAGTTCAAAACCACCTTAACTAAGTAGTTTCAAATTCTTAGGGGGTTTATTATGTAGCATCTTGAATATCACATTTGACCACTTTTACCAGACCCATCTGAAGTTCAAAGTCTAATATTCTCTTTTTGGCTCTTGTTCTTTGCTCCTCTGGACTGGTTTCTGTTTTTTTCCCATATCACATTCAGATTTTACCTCACACCTCAGAGCTATACACAATTCCATATTTTTTCGTCATGTTTCTAGCTACTAACTCCACCTTTCTATATGGGCTACCTAATTTTTTTGCTTCCCTTGTTCTTTTCTTGTGCAACATCTTAAAAACAACCTATTCCCAAACTAGTTTATACACATAGTAGCTAAATTATCTCATGAGCTCTCTCTCTCTGTTCTGTATCTCAGATTTTCTATGGTATTCGTCTTTGCTGTTCAGTAGACGTTTTAGACCCTGATCAGATGACAAGAGAGAGCTTTCCCTTGATGGAACAGGACCTGAAGGTTTTATACTTATTTGCCATTTTGTTACTTTGCCAAGTACTGCATCATTGGGGTGTGTTACTAAACAAGTGCCATGCCCTTTGATAGCGAATGTACAGATTTGGAGAAGACCTGAAGGGTTTTGATCCAGGCCTTTATTGTCTCAACAGTGAAGGAAATATTCTTACCAAGTTCTTCCTGACTGATACTCCTTCAACAAAAAGTATGTTGATAATTTATAAAAATAAAACCCTGCCATCCATAATATGCAGAGTCTAGCAAGTGCTTGGATATCATGCCCGTTTGTGGGCATTTATTTCATGATACTCAAGCTAACAGGGATGTGAAATGTTTGCCTCCCATCAACATGAGTGAGTTATTCCTTGTCCATACAAATTGTGTCTTTGACTCTGAGGTTACTGGGAAAGTTAGGCAGCACAAATCCTGGGCTCAGGTGATGCTGGTGCTAGTCCTAATCGAGTTACTCATTTGCTGCAAAAAAAATAACAGGAAATTACATTGACCTAAGTACTGAAACACAATCATTGGGGTGACAAAAAGCATTTAGGGTCCCTGAAGACGAAATGCAAGATTATGTGCCTACTGCACAATTCAACTCTTGTTTCAGAAGATCTTTTGTCCTTCCATACCCACACTGGTGTTTCCCAAGACCACGGGTGCCTTTGGATACTTGGCTTTCAGCTCCAGAAGCTCCTTCAGGCTATGGGGAGAAATCCATGTTGTTCTCTTGCCACGGAAAATCAGAGTTGTTCTTTTCTGCTCTTGAGCCATTCTCTGTGTTGAAAATGACAAAGATTTGGTAATTTTGACTAATGCAATATAAACCACCAAATTGCTCGGTAGGACACTGTGTCATGATGGACAGTGAGACATTAATGAGGCTTTTCATCTGAAATTCCTGTGGTGCTGAACAGTGCTGAGCTTTATCATAACTATATTATTTCTCAGGAAACTGAGATGAGAATGAACTAAATTACTTGTTAAGAGACTCTCTAAATGAGTGGTAGAAGTTAGTCTTATGTTTTCCTTTCTCCTGCTGTGATGATTCTGAAGGAGCCCCTTTGTATATGATGTCAACAAAAAACAACGTGACGGGACTTTGTGGAAAATCTCACTGCATATGTGACAGAAGTGTATTCTCTTAGTCAGGGAGAATCACTACATTCTCATCTGCTGAGAGTCATGTATCTACTATACTAGGCTCAGACTAGTTTCTACAATATGTAAAATATTTTTAAAAATTAAAGTATCTACTTTCCCAATTGTCCACAAGGACGAGCCTTTTCAGAAATATTGCCTCCTGGGGATGGTTGATCAGTACTTACATTTTTGTTTAATCAAAGTGTTTTTCTGGCACCTCCTGTCTTATAAGACTAAATATATCTGTTTTTTCCCCCTAAGAAAATCATGTATGTTCTTTTCATGTTTGAAAAGTGCCATGTGGAATCACGGTTTCAAAATATGCAAAAGCAATCCCTGAGAAACACCTGTATTTGCAGGTAATGCAATGAATAGACTAGCAGACAAGCCAGAGAACTGTTGCAACTATGGACTGCCCTTCTAGATAAAAACATGCCTGAAATGCCAAAAAAGTGCTGTGGAACCAATCGTCTTGCTGCTGTGGGTGCCTTGTGTAGCGTGGAGAAGCAGTTCACTCCTTCTGGCACCTCAATCTGAATATGCAGAGCATATGATGGCACCTCCTTTCTGGCTGACCAGCTTTTTGAGCCAGCAGCAGTTTAGCCAAGAACTTTAAACCAACTATGAAAATTGCAAAAAATTAATTTAATAATTATAAATATTAATTTAATGCCTTCTTAAAGCATTCTCAAAGGCAGGTGAAGCAGCAGAAAGGCAAATTTACTTTCTATTTCATGCTTTCATAGAGGAGTTTATGCCTTACTATGCATGTTCTGCACTAAGAGGCAATCATTAAGTAAGAAAGTTATACTCTATGACAAATGTTTACAAAGCCAACTGCCTTACAAGAAATAGCATTCTGTAGTACAGTGGCAAGTCCAAGAACTGTGTTATGCATTTCCAGAACTTAAATGAACTTTTGTGCCTCTGAGGTGGTTGTGTAACAGCAGCAAAAAGTGCCCACGAATATTTGCAAAAGGAGTGCAAACAAGGAATTTTGCAAGAAGCTGTTGAAACATGAGTGAGGATTAAAAAAACAACCCGGATCTGCCTGCTTGGATTCTACTCTGTCTAGATATTATGGGCACTTTCCTCCTCCTCCTTTCAAGTTTCCATCTCTTTCTGTGAGTTTCCAATAACTGCTACAATAAACCCTCTTTTTTTCCTCTTCAAGTCTTTTGCCTTTCTATGGAGCTGCGTGTAAGTCAAGTCTTAGCTTGCTAGGGTCTGTGTATCAGCTGGAAGGAAATAATCACTTGAATCCAGCAGAGAATACAAGACAGAAAAGATGGAGAAGGTCATTTCATAGAATCATAGAATCAATCAGGTTGGAAAAGACCTCAAAGATCAAGTCCAACATTACCGTCGTTACTAGTTCATGGCACTAAGTGCCACATCCAGTCTCATCTCAAAAACCTCCAGGGATGGTGAATCCACCACTGCTCCGGGCAGCACATTCCAATGCCTGATCACTCTCTCTGTAAAAAATCTCTTCCTAATATCTAACCTAACCTCCCCTGGCAGAGCTTGAGTCTGTCCCCTCTTTTCCTCCTGCTGGTTGCCTGGGAAAAGAGACCAACCCCCACCTGACTACAACCTCCTTTCAGGGAGTTGTAGAGTGTGATAAGGTCTCCCCTGAGCCTCCTCTTCTCCAGGCTAAACAACCCCAGCTCCCTCAGCCTCTCCTCATAGACTTGTGCTTGAGTCCCTTCACCAGCCTCGTTGCTCTTCTCTGGACCTGCTCCAGCACCTCAATATCCTTCCTGAACTGAGGGGCCCAGAACTGCAGAAGTGTGGCCTCACCAGCGCCGAGTACAGGGGCAGAATCACCTCCCTGGTCCTGCTGATCACACTGTTCCTGATCCAGGCCACCTTGGCCTTCTTGGCCACTTGAGCACAGTGCTGGCTCATGTTCAGTTCCCTGTCTATCTAAACTCCCAGGTCCCTTTCTGCCTGGCTGCTCTCCAGCCACCCTGTCCCCAGCCTGTAGTGCTGAAGAAAATACCACAAAAACCCCTCAACTGGTTCAAAATGAAATGGTCCTGAGTAAAGAGTGCTTTTCAAAAAAGTTGGTTCTGGAGAGACAAACAATTTCTTTTTTGAAAATATGCACTATTTGCTATAATGACAACACATAATTATCCACAGTGAAATGTCTAATTATGTTTGACAAAACCAAATATTTTCTGTTTATCTGAGGATAGATCTTTTGGTTTCAAAAAAACATCACGTTTTCAACATCTGGAGGCACTCAGTCATGCTTGTGTGAGAACAAAAGTCAGTAAGGCCTACCATCAGTTCAGGAGGAAATATAAATTCCTGTGTTTGATCCGTGGGCAGAAATTGTTCTGGACTGCAAAGACCTGAAAGGATCTGCAAATAAATTGGGGGTGGGGGGAGGGGAGGAGAAAGCACATATTCAGATTAAGCTGCAAGTCTTTGTCAACAGATGAGTTTCTTTCCTAGGGTGACATTTCCTTATGACACTTTATAGGTTGAGTTGTATTCAAAAATTCAAGATGCCCAAATCGATTTTTAATGTTTAGTTTTCTTATACGTATTCACAGACTACTTGAAAGACAGGAAACTATCATACTAATCACTCTCAAGCCTTTGCTTGAAACACATCCATCCTCAAGAAAGATCTTCTGGTGTTTTCTGAAACTGATCATAGCAAATGTGTTGCAGCCATGTTGGGTACAGTGTCTGCTGTGGGAAAATGCAGTATAGTATAGCATGGTGTACTGGTTGGTATAGTTGTGTTCTGTTCATAAACTGTGCCTGATAAGAAGCTTTCTAACAGAGCTTGACAGAACAACAAACAATGGCCATCTGATCAGAAAGAATTCTTTTCTACTTTAAAGAGAGCCTCTCCAGCATTGCATAAGCACTGCAAGAACTGAATGCTGACTGCATACCATAAAAATTAGATTCTTCTTCTTGTCATCTACAGATGTCTTTTTTTCTGCTGGGGCCTCTTGTGCAGCTATCCATCTTCTGAGTTTTCAGAAGCTTACACGAAAGGAGACTGAATACGCTGTGTCAGCAGGACTGGTTAGCTTTTTCTGCCTCACTAATTTATATTTAGATTCAAAAATCTTGTCAAACCAGACAGCAACAGGTGTCAAGAATATTGAATAGGAAAAAAGATTGACATATCGTAGTCTAATGCCTCTTATCCTTTTCCCAACCAGTCATTATCTCTGGGCACTCTGAACAGATTGTGGCCTTGGTAACTACAAAATCTGGCTCTTGATGATTTAATCTACCGATTGACTCCATTGATGAAATAGCAAAAAAATTCTATCTGCCACGATCTTCACAATAAATAGGCACCAGCTATTTCTCTTGGGTGAAAGCAACTACAAGGAATGCAAAACAGTGAAAGTCAAATGGGCACCCAAAGGAAGTGCTGTTATGTAACTGGCAACTGCTGCATTGCCAGACTTATGCTTTAAACAATGTTGGCAGCAGCTCAACAACAATTTTCAGTTCTAAAAGGGGGAGAGGCAATACACAGGTGCACAAATGTACACACATTCAGTCACACTCCTTGGACCATTAGATTTTTTCACTGTCAAAATAAGTTTTCCTCTAATCACCCATGACATTTTACTTTAGAGCTTCCTCAAAGATTTTCAGTCAGAGCAAATTTATCTAAGGAGTTAAAATTCTCATCCTGAAGCAAGATGAAGTCATATTAGCATACTATGGCCCCTTCTTGCAGGTGGATGAAGACAACAAGTTCTGACATGCACACAGGGAATGCAGGATCTTTATGAAGGAGTATCTTTCTCATGTGTACTGGAGTTCCCATGTGTATTTTTATACATAGTAATTATGGAACCTTTGCTGGGACAAATATAAATGAGGTGACTTGTGATTACACAATATGTATAATATATGCATATGTAAAGTGAGAATAAAACCATGTGTATTTTGAAGCAGTATCTATTTATCAATTGCTATAGATTGCAGAAGAATGAGACACTTCCTCCCTAAAGATCTTGGAGCCACTAAGACACAGTAATGCTTATGAGAGGCTTTACAAGTACAAACTGAGATTGCACAGCAATAGCTTTGTTTCATCTTCAGGAAGTCAGAGTTAGTGTACCAAGCACAGAAGAACAAGCCATGCTGATGGCTGCAGAACTTCTGTTAAGGGAGCTCAACATCACATCAAGACCAGTTTTTTTTAAGAAAGGTGTCTCTGATCAACAGTTTTCTTCTTTGCAGAACAAAGCAGACATAAATGCATAACATTGAGATCCACACTCTTGCTGGAAAATGCCACTAAATAGGTCAAACCTGTCTTCATTCTAACTACACAGCAATGCAGATATGCTTGGGCTACCTTTCTGCAGCAATGAGAGCACAGAGCATGGAATTCAGTCTGGACTAAATGTCCAAAGATAGAAAAGCAGATGCTGCCTCTTTCTACAAATCTGACAATGCAAACAGGACCTAATGAAAAAAAAATCTAATGTAACTTACCTGACCTCCTGTAGGAGATGTACTCACATATTCTTCTTGATCCATGCAACATTGTCCAGTTCCTCTGAGCTGGCAACATGTTGGCTCCTAAAGAAATCATATTGTACTCTATAAAAGCAATGAGGTAGCTTTGTGATATATTTGTAAATTAATGTTTTGATACTTCCTGTTCCAAAATAAATTTATTTGGTCACTTGAAGTTGCAGGACCCCTAGGAGTTCCCTTTGGGTA
This sequence comes from Acanthisitta chloris, assembly GCF_000695815.1. Classification (NCBI taxonomy): domain Eukaryota; kingdom Metazoa; phylum Chordata; class Aves; order Passeriformes; family Acanthisittidae; genus Acanthisitta; species Acanthisitta chloris. The sequence continues at coordinate 10,430 of NW_008690724.1, read as the reverse complement.
CCCAGGTATCCATGAAGTAAATGGAGAAAAATCAAAATTACTTCAGTGGTGTCTAGATCAAGGCACTGGAACTGATGCAAAGGACTCTTAACCACATTGCAAAAGTGCACGTAAACCTAAAGTCAGTGGCAGCTGTAAGCGTCCAGCACATTTAAAATCTAAAAGAGCCAGATTTTCCAGAGGCTCAACCCAAAAACCAAATTCTAAATGATGCAAGATTCCAGGCAGGTATTTCAAAGAGGCTCAGCCTTTTCAGATACCACAAACTGCCCCAAAATAAGAAACACATTTGAAAATATTGACTTACCCTAGTAAAAGATGCATAGCTGTCTATAATTGGCCTGTAACCTGTGCAACGACACAAATTACCTGAAATAAACCATATGATAATCAGTCATAAGAAACCAGAACAAAGTGTGGGAGCACCAGCATAATTGTGAATGGTCTGGCATCAAACCTGCAGATCTGCAAACTGAAATGTATGACTCTACACTCAAATGAACAAAATAATATCTGTAAAAATAATAACCATTACTTTAATAGTGATTACGTTATATTATTAAAAATTATTATTTTAAAGATTAACAACAACAACAAGAATAACTTTTTATGAATGCATGCAAAAAATTACAAAAATTTGAAATGATGGAAAGCGTCCAAAAGTAAATACTGTGATTACTACGACCACTACAGTGTTGGGTTTTATAGTCAAATCCAAAATCTACTGCCATCCATCATTATCATGGTTTTCATACACAATTAATAGTTGTAGTAAAACCTCTACTGGAATTTCTGGCATTTCCTTCAAGAAGTCAAAATCTTCTGGTGGGAGAGGTCAATTACATTGGGAGCTATAGGAGTACTAGCAAACTTGGGTCTGGAAAGTTACTCGAAGTTGTTCCGCCTATTGTATAAAAAATAAATCTTGCTTGAAGAGTAGTCAATATTTCAGTGGCCTAAAATGTCATGCAATCTTTTCCCCCTGTAACTGTCAAAATCAGCATTAGGGGCTTTGTGTTATTGGCTGGTGAGTACATACACTGCAGACAAAATAGAACCTACTTTTTACCATATTCATTGTAACGCTGTACTCATATTGCACTACATGAGGCTGCTGTGGCAGGAGGACTGTAAAAACAGGCTGCTCTAAATACAGGGATTTTCATAATTATTTACCCAGTGCTAAATGCCACTGTGCATCCCATCTGAAGTCTTCAGTGTGAACTACCTTTGCACGATTTTGAGATGTCCTTAAACCACTACAGCTATGTCAAAGTGCTACTCTGGAACATCATCTACCGCTTTGAGTCAAACCATACTTATCACCTTTGCAAATGAACATTTATTCTTTTATTATGCTTTTTACAATTTACTGTTTGAAACTTACCATCCAGAGCAGAAACAATCTGCTCCATGGAAGGTTCTGCATGGTTTCTCAGTAAAGCATACATGGACATCACCATTCCAGGGGTGCAGAAGCCACACTGGGAGCCATTGCATTTAGCCAGCCTTTCCTAGAACCAAACAGAACAGGCCCTGAATCCAAGGATATGGCTTCACTGACTTTCTGAATAGCCATCTTCAGGTATGTCATCTACCAGTTGTATGACAGTAGCAGCATTTTGACTATCCTAAATGCTCAGAGAAATTATCTAGTTAAAGGATAACACTTGCTCCAGTTTAGACCCTCATGATCCTAGTTCCTTGATATGAGAATAGAATAAGGCCCAAGACTTTCACTTTAAATATCAGTCATACATTAGATGTTTCTAGCCATGATGGACAGAACACAGAACATCTTCAGCCAGAGCTTCAGCACAGACCAGTCCCAGAATCAAGACCCTTTGAAGTAATAATTGAGAAAAAAAGAGGATATTTAGAAAATATTCTCAAATCTATGTGGTCAGATTGTGCTTTCCAGGGACAAGCCAGAGTGGACAAAGTAAAGAGCTGACCTAATCCAAGGGAAATCTGGCACACAGGGAGAGTAAGTCTAATACCTGTCAGTCTGGTTGCCAGCTGGAGTCATTCATCCCATACTACAACATATGCAGCGTGTTGTTCTCTCTGAGAAGGCCAGATGCCATACTGGTGAATAAATGAAACTGACTGATGCTCTTTGTCCTTCCCCAACCCCTTCTGAAAGCTACCGTTGGACAGCCCTGTGTTGTGGACATTGTGATGTGCTCTCTGCATGGTAGTACATGAGAAGGAGCTCCTTCCATCCTCCATACAGGGCCAATCACAACCCAGCAATTGCTGTATTAATTCCCCCAAACACCTATTCATCCAAAAAGATTAGGCAACATTCAGTTTCTAGAATCCTTTCTGAGAATCTACGGTGCATAGACTCACAGCACCTTCTCACAGATCCCAGTGTCATTATGGACATAGGACAATTTCATTATCTTGCAGCCTTACACAGTCCAGTTTATTCTCACCTGAATTGGATGAATCCTGTTTTTTACACTTCCAACGCCTTCCACAGTAGTGACAGCAGCACCATGCACTGAGCATATGGGGAGAAGGCAGGAGTTGGCAGGATGATGGCTTTGAGGCGTGAAGGAGAACTGTTGTGTTAAATAGCTTTGTCATATGGGTCCATAGAGCAAGAAACAAAAGATACACACTTCAGCTAGTCTAGAAATGCTCTGATTGAGCAGAAGGATATGGGGAGAAGGATATGCAAACATACAAAATCCTGCACTTTGACCTGAGAGCATGCATCCTGCTCCTACAGCTGGGACTTAGGCCTTAAGTGATAAGCTTTTCTACTTAAACAAGCGGAAGGTTTAGTTAAAAGAAGAAAACCCACCCTACATACTGTGTTACAAGCCCAAGTCTAGGGTCAGATGTGATGAAGTCAGGCACAGCATTTCTAATGGAATTATATTTCAAGAGCCAGGGAGAAAAAGAAAGCAGAACTCCTAACTTTACTGTGAGCAAAAGTCTATCAATGATTACATGAATCATCTAGTGAAGATTTATTAACAGCAGCATATCCTTGAATAAGCACAAAGGGCTCAGGAAAGATAGGTGACAAAAGGGCTGCTGAAATCCCAAATCATAAAGAATACAGTCTTAAAACATAATTTCCCCCTAACACTGCAGGGTTTGGTGTTCGGTTTTTGTATTGTTTGCTTTTGGTTGTTTTCAAATACTGGAGAGGATCTAAATCTCTGTTACTCTGTAAATGTGAGGTCAGCCCTGTAATTTCCCAGTGAATTTCAGTTTTCTCAAAATATAAAATTATTATTTTCAGATATCAGCATGAGGATACTGTATCTTCTTGGCAACAGGATCATATGTGGATATCATCACAGTGCAAGCACCACAGCCTCCTACTCCACAGCCATATTTTGTACCTAAAAGACGGACTGCGAAGGAGACTGTTAAAGAAAATAAAATTACCAGATACAAGAGTTATTTTTTCTTGATATTCTTCTGAGTCTCCCTTGTTTTATCTGCATGTGCAGAATTGGAGAGATCTTCTGACCAGATAGCTCCACTGTTAAATTGAATGGGTTGAGCAAATACAGCAATAGGCCTTACTCACAGTAGTTTCCTAATCATTGCACATAATTAACTGTATCTTGCCTTTGCAAAACAGTATTGGCAAATCTCAGTAAGTTTCCAGTGCTGCCGCCAGAACATTCAAGGAGAATAGTAATTTAAAATGGAGCACAACACCCAGGTGCCCACACCCAAATCCTGTATGTAAGGACTCCCTCCATTAAGTGGCTCAGTACAAAGCCTCCAGACTCAAAACACAATCTCCTTCTGGTGTCACAATGCCCTCCAGGCCAGTGGAATCTATCATTTCCTTTCATCACTTTGTTTCACTTGTTTAACTTTATAAATTTCATGGCAGCTTCTTAGCTGGGATGACTGCCACTGAAGTCAGCTGAGTCCTAACAGCGGTTAGCACCCTGAAGAGTCTTAAATGACGAAACAATAATAATAAGATGATAAAATAAGCTTAAGCAAAACTCCTCAAAGGACTGGGACCTAAATAAATTAGTTACTACAGAAGTACTCTGTGTTGATTTTTTTATATACTGTTTTCATCATAAATGCACTAAAAGGTTTTTTCATGCTTTGGAAAGTGTAAAGAAGATTCGGGAAGTATTTCAAAGACGTGCTCAAAATTTACAATGCTATACCCATATGACTAGTACACGTAATGCACATGAAGCACTGGATTGCTTTGCTGAGAATAAATGCAAGGCAAATTTTGTTATGTCTACCTATAGTTCTGTTTACACTGTTTCCCAAAGAAAAGTAAAACAAATCATCTTAATCATCAGTTGCAGTAATTTACAGACTTCTAGAACTCAAAGTTCAAAAAAAGGATATGCTTCTTTCTTAGATAATACAGCAGCAATTCTTCAGGATCCGCCTGCCTGTCAATTACCTGTGTTATGAAATTAAAGAGAAAAAAGATAGATTAGAGAGGAATTTAATATCATCATCTCACAAGGATTAACTATGATTTTGAAATGCACTGATTGTGGATTACTGTGGGACATTGGTTCAGTGACAGGATCCTGCCACAGATCACAGTTTGCAGATGAATAAATGAATGAGTCAGGCAGTATCAGTCAAATACATCTTTTTAAAGTAATAGAAATAATAGTTTACTCAGGGAATGGAAAAGGAAAAGAGGCTAAGTAGGCACTGGATAGACAAGAGTAGAAAGAAAAGTGTCTTTGGCCTAGATCCTTTGTTGATTCCTAACAGCATGAATCATAAATCCCTTCATTGTAAAGTCATGGACTTGTGCATGTGAAAATTCTGTGTATTTTTACCTCCTTGTAGTTGATATTAACACTTTCATTTGCAGAGACCTATCAGCATAAAAGCAGAGAAAAATCTTAGTATAAGAAGAGCAAGGAGGATACATAATGAAGTATATTTTCAATCTAATGAAGTTTAATGTTTATGAGTGGAATTATGCAGGTCTTGCTTTAACCTTGTCTCAAGAATGTTGCTGTACCATCAGCAACTTCAGCTTGTTGGAGACAAGAAAATACAAACAACTTTGAAAAGAATATTTAGGACTCATTGATGCAGAATGAACAGAGACTGAACATCAGCCTTCTCTCAACAGTTCTGCTCTATCAGCAGCATGCTCCAATTTACCAGGTGTAAGGCAACATGAACTACTTCAGGAATTTATTTGGAACTGCAGAGTGAAATAAGGTTTCAGAGTATGCCTTTAAGCACAGCTGACATGTACTGACAGATAAAACATAACAGACAGAAAAAAAATTGAATTATTTTCCTTAATTCACCTAGTCAAATAAAAACCAGTACTGTCTCTCCAGAGTATAAAAATGTCGACCATCAATTGAAAAATATCTCTAGAAAAATACATGGCAAAGCTGGTTGGCTGGTTTGTTTTTCAACAAATAAGTAAGTTTCCTTCATTTCGGCTTGTAATATACTTTCTGTGGTATTTTTGTTAATAGGACTTCTCATTCACTTGACTTGCAAAGTAAGAAAAGGTGAAAAAATGCTTTTGCAAATGAAATGAGAGCTTTTGACATCAAGAACAGAAAAAAATTAGCTACTTCTTTTCTTCTGGTGAATTACTGAAACTATATTAGTAAGCAGCATATTCTTTTAGTAGCGACATATTTACTCCAACTATGTCAACTTTAGCAGTACATTAATATAAGATTTTCATAAACAGATAACTAATTTCAATTCTAAAAATTCTGTGCCATGTTATGCAAAGACTGTAGTAGGAAGCAGGGTACTATTAGGAAGATCAAAGACAAGAGATGATTATCCATGAATAAACTGTTGCTCCTAGCCCAACTAGCCCTCCTAACCAGAACCTAGTATTTGTGTTAGCTTTCTTGAATATGATCAGCAAATATTAAAGCCATGCTGTTCAAAAGAGAAAAAGCATTAAAAAACTTACCTTCCTGCCATTCACAAAAAAGACAAGCTCATTTGATTGTTGAAGACAAGCCATGCTGTTGCATCAAAGTCTGAAAAATAAAGCTTTATGCATCAAGAGAAATTCATGAAATGCTACATGTACCTAAAGGCTGGCCGAGTTTGCTTAGTCCTGCAGAATTTAATTTCATGCTCAGTCTGCAAATAAGGAGATGGGGAGGGGCCAGTGTAATGCATGCTGTTTCTCAGCAATAAAGTAATGATCAGATGCTAACACACCATCTCCTACTCCCCACCCCAACTCTTCTCTGGTGACTTGAAATAATCTGGAAAAAAATCTGAGCCTCTCTAGTTCTAACCCTGTAACCTAAGAGATAACTGTGAGGGGGAACATCTTGGTTTGAGCTACAACTGTTACCCAGTAACTAATGAATTTAGAATACAAAGGCATACTTGAAGCTAGAACCAAGGACATGCCACATTACCCACTTCTACAGGTGGCAAATATGGAGCCATGGTTCTCATTTTAGCCTGACCTGAACTATCTATAATCTTTTTTCTGCAGAGTGGCCAAATTTTAAGAAAATCAACATATTACTACTGTACACACATTTTAAATTTCCTCGAGGTTATTTCTGTGTCATGCAAGCTCTATGCCTTGACTGCTGTGGATGCCATTATCAGATGACCATACTCTAGATATGCTATGTTCTTAAAGAGTGAAATCCCAAATCCTGATTTGTGATTCTAGATCCTTATCCATTTCTCTGTATGCAAACAAGATAATTAATCTATAAATGCCTTATTACAGCTGGCCCTAAATTTCTTTAAAGGGGAATTATGTATATGTCTTTCAGAAGCCTCCATTTGTGTATGTACCTGCCTTTTGTTTTATTTACTGGTTTTCTATTTTACAGCAAACATGTCTGTGTCTCATTCAGAGTCAGTATAGACCCCTAGGTCAAAGTACTCTGTCCCTGATCTTTTAACACTCCCTGTTAGAGGGCAAGAAACTGATTCCCAGCAGAGATATGCTGCTGCTTTTGTAGTTTAACCCCTAACGTATTCCTGAGAGCTACCACAATGCGAGCACTGAAGATGTCAGTCACTAGCTCCCTGTAGGCAAAAGCCCTAATGTGTCCTGCCAACTGCAGCATCACTAGTATTCCACATGTGTTGTAGGTACAACAAAGGCCTAAGAACAAAAAGAACCAGAGCAAACACTAGATTTTGGCAGTCCAGTATCTAATTTTCAAACTACCAGCCCTTCAAACCAGAAACTAGTATTTATGTTAGGTGTTTAAGCTTGCACTATACAGAATAGAACTACAGCGTGTGGATAGTTACAGAAACACTTTTTTCATGAAGAAAATTTGCAGAAAGAGCTCTTCTCAACCATCTGCAGTTTGGGTACTTCTGTCCAGTGCACATTAATGTGCCAATAGCCATCCAACATGTCAGTGCCTTTGGAGCCCTAATATTTCTGCTTACCTACCTCCTTGCATAGTCTAAGAAAATTTCTATCATAACATTGCATGTAGCCAAGTGCCATCTGTCAGAATGGTTAATTGCTAATATTTCTAGCTTCTGTGTGGTTTTTTAAACACCTAAAAGCCAGCAGACAGCTTAATATGTTTCAGTCCCCCAAAAACCAAGAACCTGTATTTGCTACATGTATAGAAATGTACTGAGACAACTCGACAACAGCACCACTTGTAAAAGGACAGGGGGGAATCTTTGTTAATAATGACAGTGAAATACTGACAGGAGAATACAGAAAACTAATGAAACATGATGCAAACATGGAGTGTAAACATCTCAGCACTGCAGGTGGGGATATGCCACTGCCTGCATGGGTTGGGAAATGATTTTTACAAGACCTGTGCTGATGCAGGGGTACATAGGAAAACAGCACGTTCCCCTCACTTCAGCAGATGTACATGCTCCCTGCTTCAGCGTATCCCAGAATTTATGCATATTTTTTGGCTGTTATCAACATGTGGAGTTGTGAGCTGTCATTGAAAAATTCATGCAGTGAAACTAAGATGTTTCAAATCAGAAACACTAAATGTGGCAGCAGCATTCCCATTTAATTTGATTTATTGACCTTAAAACAATAGAAAAAAGTCAAAGCAAGTGAAGTAAAAAACAATAAGGCTTCAGCTGCCTAAACCACACTTTCAGTGCCACTTCTCTAGTTGATATGTCGTATCTTCCAGTGCTGTGCTCTCCAATGTCTCTGCTGTCTTACGACATAAAATGGTCTAAAAACCTATGTTTAAGCAGTTGCCTTTCACCTACTCATAGTGGTTTCAGTGAGACTAATTGAAACGATAAAGATTTCATATCTTAATAGCCAATGCAAAAGCTGTTTAAGCTGCTAACCTGATTTCCATCACAGATACACTATCAATACATAAAAGGGATGGAAGGCAAAAATATAAAATGTGGAAAACTGAGAGGCAGTGAAATAATAACATGTCAAACAAATTAAAGGCATTTACTTCCATTACAAATGTGTTGGGAGTGACTCTTACAGGACAGCAGTCTTCATGGCTCTGGAGCAATGTGACCAATGAGGAAGAGCAATCACCATGCTCAGCAAGGAAGAACTGATGCAGAGGTTCAATGAAACCACATTGAATTCATAAACTACTGATGTTCCCAGTTCTGCTTTCTTATCAAAGAACCCACTGCAATTTTTCAGGTGCAATTTTATGTAACTTCTGCAGAATCACTAAGAAAGGGTTTTCTCTATGCAAGGATATAGTCCAGACCAGGAAGAGCAATCACCATGCTCAGCAAGGAAGAACTGATGCAGAGGTTCAATGAAACCACATTGAATTCATAAACTACTGATGTTCCCAGTTCTGCTTTCTTATCAAAGAACCCACTGCAATTTTTCAGGTGCAATTTTATGTAACTTCTGCAGAATCACTAAGAAAGGGTTTTCTCTATGCAAGGATATAGTCCAGACCAAAGTCCCAAATGAAAATACCATGGAGATTTGTGTGTGTGTGTGTGTGTGTGTGTGTGTGTGTGTGCGCGTTCAGAACTGAAATCCTGTCTTTGCACTTGAAGAGCAGGAAAGGTTGAAGTTGTCATTAAGTTCAATATTGTGGATTCTGATGCTGAAAATTGTGACTGGAGCTTTCATAAATAAAGTTATTTTGTGGTCTCAATTTACAAATATATACATACTTCAAATTTATTAACATCAGAATTTTTGTTACCATTTAATACAATGCTGCTTTATACTTTTCTGTTTTCTTCAGCTGCTACTGCTTGGGTGTGGTCTAATCCCATCACACCCTAGTGTCACCAGATGATTGATATTTGCAGATCATCTTTTGATTTTGTTATGCTTTTTCTATCTTCCTTATATCAGGAGTGGCTTAGTGGGAGAAAGCTCTTAATGGTGCAATATAATCATGAACATAGGATTAAGCACTGCTTAAGTTCACCCATTCTCCTATTCAAAGCACACTGAATTCCATGTCAGTTTTCCCATTATGTTCAGAGGTTTTTGGCTTGCTCCATGAGAAAAAGAAAGCTTCTCATGGAAATTATAACTAACTGGTTCTTCCAATTTTTGGAATAAAATTAATCTCCTACATATGTTAGTCAGCCATGGCAATTTGCCTGGGACAGCAAAAAGATGTCTGTGCCAAAAGAATCTAAGGCAACTTTACTACAAATCCAAGCATCACTTCTGATCAAAAAGAGACTGAATCCAACAAACAAGGTTCTGATTCTTTGACAAAGATCTCTGCATTTACTCTCTACAGCAAGACTCAAATCTAAATTAGAAAATTAACTGAAGTCCTTATGAAATTATTTGGCATATGAAGCTGTTAAGTATAATAAGTGGCAGTAAGTTATCTAGCATACCTTTTTACTTCACCCTAACTTTCCTCTCCTGCAGCATTTGAGCTGTACTGTTCAGCAGATCTTTCTTGAATATATATGCATAAGAGTATTTCTACCAACTAAAAGCAGTCATTTAAGAGAGATACGGTAACGAATATACTGGAGGAAGAATGAAGATATGGATAGAAGATATAAAGTACAAATTTTTGGTAGCATATTCTATTCTGAAAAGAAGAAAATGAGAAAATTTATTTATCTCTGTGTTGATTAGTGTATCTTGGGGCATTAAATCAGTTTTCCATTCCGGTCTTGTGCACTATGGTTTGTCATTCACACAGATGTACCCCAAGGAGTAGAGGAAGCAGCTTCATTGTTTGCCATCTAAGAGACAAGCACGAAATGACAAAAGTGACTTGTCAATATTATCTGACTCACAAACTCCCAATATTGCCCTTAACATGTGCCTCCAAGTCACTCAGCAGGGTATTATATAGGAGACACCTACAGAGGATGACTAGAAGGAAGGTCAGTGACAGCTGGAGCCAAGGATAACAAAGGGATGAAGTATGGTCCCTGCACGGGTGGACCTCACCTCCTACAAGCTCCTGCAATGAGAATCAGCCCACAAACCTGAGTTTGGGTCAGAGGTTGAG